>NC_053494.1:190080803-190329443 GCF_905171775.1 Rana temporaria | reverse complement strand
TTTGGGATATACTCACCATATAAGATGACCCCCTTCCTACTAGTCATGCCTCGCCTCACTGTGCCATTACATGCCTCACTGTGCCACCATTACATGCCAGACTGTGCCACCATTACATGCCTCACTGTGCCACCATTACATGCCTCACTGTGCCACTACATGCCTCACTGTGCCATTACATGCCTCACTGTGCCACCATTACATGCCAGACTGTGCCACTACATGCCTCACTGTGCCATTACATGCCAGACTCACTGTGCCCCATTACATGTCTCACTGTGCCACTACATGTCTCACTGTGCCATTACATGCCAGACTCACTGTGCCCCATTACATGCCTCACTGTGCCATTACATGCCAGACTCACTGTGCCCCATTCATGCCTCACTGTGCCACTACATGCCCAGACTCACTGTGGCCCATTAATCCCTCACTGTGCCACTTCATGCCAGACTCACTGTGCCCCAATTTCATGCCTCACTGTGCCATTACATGCCAGACTCACTGTGCCCCATTTCATGCCTCACTGTGCCACTACATGCCAGACTCACTGTGCCCCATTACATCCCTCACTGTGCCACTTCATGCCAGACTCACTGTGCCCCATTACATGCCTCACTGTGTCACTGCATGTCTTGACGATCCCTTACCTTATCCTAAGACATGCAGTATCTGTCAGACCACGACCGTCTATTTTTTCAAAGGCCACACCTCCTCCTTCTGCTGTTCCGTGATAGGCGGAACACTCAGCTCCCCAGGAGACACTGTGTTCAGTGTTCGCCTATCACAGAGGCCCTCTCGTCCTCTGTCTCGGACAAGAGGGCATCTGTGATAGGCGGAACACTGAACACAGTGTCTCCTGGGAAGCTGAGTGTTCCGCCTATCACGGAACAGCAGAAGAAGGAGGCGCGGCTTTTGATAAATGGACGGCCGCGGTCTGCATGTTAGGTTACCGGCGTATAAGACGACCCCCGACTTTTAGGAAGAATTTCAGGGGTTAAAAAGTCGTCTTATACGCCGGAAAATACGGTATCTATTATTTCACCATGAGGTTATCTGCTCTCTCAACTTTCCTGTTTTACAGACGGAGGGAGCCATTTTCTTGGTTCTCTAGCTCCCCCTGCACAAGGGACGTAACTTACATTCAGTAGAATGTGTCCCTTGTGTTGATTCCTCTGCTGTTCGTTGTATTGCCCCTCTCTCCTGCCCCCCTCCCACCCCCCTGGAACGCAGGGCTGTCTTAATAGCATAATGGACCCCTGGGCAAAGTAATGCACTTGGACCCCTACTAGCCTACCCCAATTTACATGTCTACTCTGAAGAATTAAAGTTTAAATAGCTGATAGAATTAAACATATATTTATTAGTATTTTTAATAAAATGTATTTTAAACAACAAGAAAACATGCCACGAATCAAAAACTAATCAACACAAATAGGTAGATTCAGGTAGCAGAGCCTATAGTTACGGCGGCGTAGCTTAGCGTGTTTAGGCTACGCCGCCGTAAGTAAGCTAGGCAAGTACATGATTCTCAATGTACTTGCCTGCTAAGTTACGACGGCGTAGCCTAAATCGGCGGGCGTATGGGCGCCTAATTCAAATGTGTTGGGGGGGGGGCGTGTTTAATGTCAATGAGGCTTGACCTCACGTTTTTTAAGTTTTCTTAAAACTGCGCATGCGCCGGGCGCCTACATTTCCCATTGTGCATTGCGGCTAAGTACGCTGCACAGGCCTATTGATTTCGACGTGGACATAAACGACGTAAATCCCGATTCGCGGACGACTTACGCAAACGACGTAAAAATTTCGAATTTCGCGGCGGGAACGGCGGCCATACTTAACATTACTATTCCACTCGGGCCTAGCTCTAACTTTATGCGGCCTATCTCTTACGCAAACGGCGTAAAAGTACTGCGTCGGCCGGGCGTACGTTCGTGAATCGGCGTATCTCCTCATTACATATTCTACGCCGACCGCAATGGAAGCGCCACCTAGCGGCCATCCAAAATATTGCAATCTAAGATAGGACGGCGCAAGCCGTCGTATCTTAGATATGTTTAAGCGTATCTCTGTTTGAGAATACGCGTAAACATAAGTCGGCGTAGATTCTGAGTTAGGTCGACTTATCTACTGATAAGTCGGCCTAACTCTTAGGCCCCGTATTCACACGACCAAGTTTCTCGGCAGAATTCAGCCAGAAACTCGATCGGAGCTGGATTCTGCCGAGAAACTCGGTCGTCTGTACACTTTTCACCGAGGAAGCCGAGGAAAGTTGGCCCGCCAAGATCCTCGGCGGCTTCAACACAGAACTCGACGAGGAACTCGATGTGTTTGGCACGTCGAGTTCCTCGGACGTGTGTACGGGGCCTTACTGAATCTACCTAAAAGAGCAGAATGGGGGGAATCAGAAGGACCCAGTACAGAAGGATCCGGAGGACACAATACTGGGATCAGGAGGGCACAATACAGATTGCAGGATACTGCCTGGGCGATCCCGGGACAGCTTAGTAAAAAAAAAAGCGTAACTGCCCTGGCAAATCTGGGACAGCTGGCAAATATGATGTAATACACGATTATCATGGAGCCCCTGGATGCTGCCCAGGGGTGCCCATGCATTAGGACAGCCCTGCCGGTGTGGCAGGTGTTAAAAAAAATGAAAGAGCTATCATAGGTCCTCATCAAAAGAGCCCACCTATACCCGACCAGCTCCGCTATTCATAGAAGCCGAACTACAGCTACTATGAATGGAACAGGAACTAAGAATGGAGGGGTCAAAGCTATCAATCATCTGCCTACCTTCCACTCTTATGGCTGGATTCAGGTAGGGGCGTGCATCTTTAAGGCGGCGTAGCGTATCGTATTTACGTTACGCCGCCTTAAGTCAGAGAGGCAATACTGTATTCACAAAGTACTTGCCTCCTAACTTACGGCGGCGTAGCGTAAATGTGGCCGGCGTAAGCGCGCCTAATTCAAATGAGGATGGGGGGGCGTGTTTTATGGTAATGTTTGTTGACCCGACGTGATTGACGCATGCGCCGTCCATGTACATATCCCAGTGTGCATTGCTCCAAAGTACGCCGCAAGGATGTATTGGTTTCGACGTGAACGTAAATTACGTCCAGCCCCATTCACGGACGACTTACGCAAACGACGTAAAAATTTCAAATTTCGACGCGGGAACGACGGCCATACTTAACATTGACTAGGCCAGCTATTTGTTGGAATAACTTTACGCCGCAAAATGCCTTACGTAAACAGCGTATCTTTACTGCGACGGGCGCACGTACGTTCGTGAATCGGCCTATCTAGGCATTTACATATTCTACGCCGAACTCAACGGAAGCAGCCTAAATATTAATATTGCACCCTAAGATACGACAGCGCAGGCTGTCGTATCTTAGCTAGGTTTAAGTGTATCTCAGTTTGAGAATACACTTAAACTTACGACGGCGCAGATTCAGAGTTACGTCGGCGTATCTACTGATACGCCAGCGTAAATCTTTCTGAATCTAGCTATTAGATCCTGCTCCATTCATAGAAGCTGCAATACGACTTCATGAATGACCGACCTGTGGGAGGGTGGCGGGGGTTGGGGGCATTGTCAGTCTTTCTTGTTGAGAGCCTGTGACAGCACTTTAGTTGTATTAACTGGCAGATTATAAAGGCAGAGGGCAGGATAGAGGGTAATTGCTACTAATAGAATAAGAAATAGCAAAAGGGACACATCCTACTGATTGTAAGTTATGTCCCTTGTGCTGATTTTTCTATTATTGATTTTGGATGCACTTAGGTTTTAAACAAGTAGTTTATTAGGGAAGGTTTATTTTCAATGTTTGAGGTTAAAAAATGCTGAGGGTTTAATATTACTTTAAGTATGGCTTCACTTGCTGCCTGCTAGTTTTGGGTCCGTGTTTAAAGCATAACTTTCAGGCAACTTATACTTTTAAAAGAAGGTCAGTAATAGTATAACTGTTTCTCTCTGCACCAGTTTTCTCAAACTGAAGTATAGTCTAATAGGGATAGTCAGGGCCTGACTGTTCTGTCTGGCAGGGTTGTCTGGATCAAAAGATTAGCTGAACAGAATCAGAAATCCTTTTGCAGGTAGATTGGTTAACACATACATGTAGTTCAAAGGAGTATTTACCTGTCTTGCTGGGATTTTTCTACACTCGTGTAATGATTTCCCTGTGCCTGGGGTGTACTGGCGGCATGTACACAACATGTCTCAGATGAGAAATAATATGTATTAAAGACACACAAAGATATAACTTATGTTAATAGGTTTCTTTTGAACTACAGCAAGCCTTTCAAGATTGGATTTTCAGAGCAGGGGCAGCTCTTTCTTTAGCGTCTAATTGATTTCCTTGACATCTCTTTTCGTCTGGCAAAATGCCCGTCTAAGTACTTTGTCTGACCTCTAGTCCTTGCGCCAAATATCGATTCTGTATCTACAATAGCTACGTTGTATCTTCCCCTCCATCTTTGATAATCTGCCAGCAAGAGAGAGAGACAGGAAGTCAATGGATTGCAAATGTTCTATTAGTGTCAGTAGATCTGTATTTCCTTATGGGAGTAATGTCATTTGTATCGTTAAACTATCCAGTGCTGGGAGTGATTTTTCAATGGAAAAAATGGATCTTGGATTAATCATGCATAGAAGTTTTACATCAGGCTGGTGTACTGTGTATCATTAATCTTTAAATAAGATGGTTCTATGGTATACTGTTTACTATTGTTTTAATGTATACAATAACATATATATATATATATATATATATATATATAGTATACATATATACAATATAGTGTATATATAACTATATACTGTGTATATATATATATATATATATATATATATAATTATATTTTCAAATCTATTAGGACGCCTGCCTTTACACACACATGAACTTTAAGGGCATTTCAATCTTAGTCCGTAGGGTTCAATATTGAGTTGGCCCACCCTTTGCAGCTATAACAGCTTCATCTCTTCTGGGAAGGCTGTCCACAAGGTTTAGGAGTGTAACCGAGCGTGTGTATGAGGCTTTCAGGTTTCTCGTCGGGAAATCTGGCCAGAATCTCGACGAGAAAAATAGAGATCCTGCTCTCTATTTTCTCGTCGGGATTCTTGTCGGCCTGTTTCCCGACGAGAAACCCAAGAGTGTGTATACTTACCTGTCGCCGTGGAAACCTGTGAATGCTCGAAATGACTTCTACACATGCGCAGTAGCTTCCACGGCATAGGTAGTGTATCACTACCCCCGGAGGAGCTGCTGGTATGTTTTGGGTGGCACATTTACCTCGTGGCTCTTCCGAATTCCTAGGGGTGTATGGTGCATATAGCAGTAGTAAAGGAATGTCCACAACAAGTGTCTTTTCTGTGCTCTTTATTACCCAGCCGGGTAAAAACAAATAAACTTGTGGTGAGGAAAGTAGAGTTGAAGAAAGAAAGGAGAATAGCAAATTCAGGCGTAGCAATGGGGAAACAGTCCTGCTCCCAAGTGTAACACTTCTCTGCAACACTGCTGCTTGAGTGGGTATAGCGTACCTGGACAGGCCTCTCTCACTGACCTGGCAGCCAGAGTATCGCTCGAACCTTTGAGGAAAAGTCTCTGCCACAGACCCTCCTTAGAATGGACGTCAGGGAGACGCCTCTGTCACAGGCCCTCTCTGATTGCAGTTACGGAGGAGATGCTCCTTAGGTAAATTACGCCTGAATTTCCTTCTTAACGTCGCCCAGGTACCGACTGACAGGTGATCAATCCTTCAGTGTCTGGCTACCTTGATCCCTGGTGGTTTGTCAAAATCCTTTTGGACTGCCAGCCTCTCATTGGCGCTCCTTAGACGGACTCCCCACCGAACAGCTATACCGCTTGGGATCCTCAGAGGTGGGAACCCAGTCGGTTCTTTTGAAACGAGGCAAGAGATTCTTGGCGGGAAAACAACGTTTTTTTCCTGACAAAATTCTTGCCCGTGTGTACAGGGCTTGAGTCTATGGAAATGTTTGACCATTCTTTCAGAAGTGCATTTGTGAGTTCAGGCACTGATCTGGACGAGAAGGTTTGGCTCGCAGTCTCAGCTCTAATTCATCCCAAAGGTGGTCAATCGGGGAAAGGTAAAGAAAAGATAAAGAGAGGGAAATAAAGGAAGGGTGGAACAAAGGAAGGCGGGAGAGAGAAAAGGGAGGGACTTAGAAATGAGATATAAAAAAGAGGAAGGAAGACAAAAGGAAAAAATTGGAAGGGAGGGAGGAAGTTAGGAAGAAGAGAGGGAGGAAATAAAAAAAAAGTAAGGAAGAAAGAAAAGAATGGTGAAGAGGAACAGAGGAAGGGTGGTAGGGATAAAGCTAGAAAGGAAGAAGAGAATGAGTGTAAAATAGGAAGGAGAGAACAAAGAAAGGAATAAATGAAGGGTGAGAGGAAAAATAGGGAAAGGAAGGAAGGGATGAAGAAAGGAAGATGAGAGGGGAAAAAAGAAAGAAGACAGGTAGAGAAGGGAGAACGTTAAAAAGGAGATAGAATGGAAGAAGAAAAAAGGGAAAAGATGGAACAGAGGAAAGGGTGGGAAGGAAGAAGAAAGACTATAGCAGTGAAAGAAATAAGAAAGCATTAAAGCAACATTTCAGGAAAAACGCAAATTCATCAGATAAGTAGGAGGCTTTCTAGGAATTTCATCCAAGAACAGATTCCATCCAAGAATCGGGCTGATCCTTTTCAGCAAAGCCTGCTTTTTCAATAGTATTTATTAAATGTATACAGATTCAATCTATTCAGCAATCCCAAATGACTAAGGATCATGAATTGAGCAGTTCCCTGAAATCTGGATAGTGCCTGTATGTATGTATAGTATTTAGGAGCATTGTGATTCACCAGAAAAAGACTGATTTGCTTAGTTTCCCTGAACAGCGGAATTCACTTATCTCTACTGTATTTTGTATCTGCCATTTGTTTTGGAGCGAAAGGTCCTGTGATGACCATACTTGCAGCAGAAGGGATTCTGTGCCTATTCAGCACCATTCCAGCCATTCTCTGAAAAATAAAATCTTTCTATCTTTTCCAGTTCACAGATGATCAGTAATGATAATCATGTGCAGGCTCCTGACAAAGTCATGTAATTTTAATTTTAGCCTTAGTAAGAAGTCTATTTTATTCCACCTAAGTGCTTTGATAGCCTACGTAAGCAGAATAGGGTGACTCTTTTCAATTCATTTGGCCGTGTCCCAACCTGACATGAACGAACAGACAGCTGAACGATCAGCCACAGCAAGATGGTAAGATAGCTGAGATATAAATTAGCATCGGCTCCCAGTGTCATCACAAGAAACTGAGACCTGAAGCTACTGAAAACAGGAGAGGTTTAAGGCCAACGTCAACTAGTTGTGTGTCTCTGGCCCCTTACACAAGGCCATAATGAAGCTATCAGCTGTGTAATGGCGGTTGCCAGCTGGATAGACCCGGAATGTGTAGCAGCGTATCTTACCACTGGACCCTCACAGAAATATGAAAGCTTCTTAGCAATTCAGCTGGGTCCATGGATCAGCCAAGCTCATGATTGGACAATGAGGGAGCAGCTGATGAGAGCCTCTCTAAGCTTTCCCCTCCTGTAAGCATCCACTAGCATTTGACTGATAGCAGTGTGCAAATCAGTTGAGCTCTGATTACCTTAGAGCAACATTTCTCAAACTTTGTTTAATCATGGTACCCTTTAAAAGTATGCAATATCTCAAGCCAACCCAAATGTAAACAATGTAAATGTTACTTATCAGTGGGAAACCTGAGCCTGCCTGACAATATGAACCAATGCCAAATTACGGGTGCTGCTTGAGGGTAGGGTTGCCACCTTTTCTTCAAGCCAAACCTGAACACTATAGCAGCTTAGGACACCTTTGGGTGCCCCCAAGGAGAGTAGTAATGCGGTGTGCATAGCGTGCCACAACAAATAGTATGTGGGGCGAAATTGCTCTTGCTGACTTCATTACCCTGCCCCCCAGTGATGTCAAACCTGCCCCCAGACAGCCACCCACAGCTCCCGGGTGGCAACACATTTCTGTGTGACTATCTTGGTTACTTGGGGAGCAACAGCCTGGTCTGAATAATGTGTTCAAAACCCGGACTGTCCTGGAAAATAACAGATAGGTGGCAACCCTACTTGAGGCTCCAATGGGTTCTCTTCTATTATCAACCACTGAGAGTGCAAGAGAGAATGGAGCTTGTCCCAGCTCCGTGGATACCAATACAAAAAGTGAAGAGATCTAGAAGCCGCACATCACTACAAAACCCTGTGTGTAGAAAGTGAAAATGGCCTCAGTCCCGGCTCCATCCAGTCTACCCCCAATGGATCATGGGGATCCCCATGTTTAAGCCCCGTGGGCAGGGCAAAATGTGTTGGGGGCGGCCTGGATGGAGCCTAGGCTGAGGCTGTTTTCACGTTCTACACACAGGGTTTTTTAGTGATGTGCATCTTATAGGACTATCCTGCCTGACAATGCACACAACTGCCTAAATTAAATTAACATCACATCAGTGTCCCCCTTCACATCAGATGTCTGCCCATCACATCAGTGCCCCCCATCACATCAGTGTCCCACTTCACAATAGATGTCCGCCCATCACATCAGTGCCCCCCATCACATCAGCGTCCCCTTTACATCAGATGTCTGCCCATCACATCAGATGTCCGCCCATGACATCAGTGTCCCTCTTCACATCAGATGTCCACCCATGACATCAGGGTGTCCCCTTCACATCAGAGGATCCCTTTAACATCAAAGTCCCCCTTCACATGAAAGACCCCCCCCCCCTTCACGCCAGAGTTCCCCTTTCATGTCTGAGGTCCACTTATAAAATCAGAGTCCCCTTTAATATTAGAATCCCCCTTCACATCAGAGTCCCCTTCACATCAGAGTATCCCCAAACACCTCAGAGTCTGCCCTTCACACCAGAGTCCCCTTCACATCAGATGTCCCTCCATAACATCAGAGTGCGCCCTTTACATCAGAGGACACCTATCACATCATGGACACCATCTTCTCATCACATTAAAGTTCCCCCCCATCACCACAGAAACCCCCAATCACTCAGTTCCCCATCACAGTGCCCCAATCACACAGTCACCTCTTCACATCAGAGCCCTACCTTTTGGCTTCAGCAGTGCAGCAGAGGGCAGAAGAAGAATAAGGTTTGGAGGAGGTGGACTCCTGAACGTTAGGTGCGGCCCTGCATGCTGCCCGCTCTGGATCAGAGTCACGTGTTGCTAGCGAGCCAGCCACCATTATCATAGCAATGAATGACGCCATTTGTCTTTGCCCCAGAGTATCATTGGTTATTATTGTGCTGCCTCGTCCACATCTGGAAATCACGACAGTGATCCAGGGCAAACTGAGTCCTGTGCTCATAGTACCCCAGGGGAACCTAGGCGGCACCCTGGTTGAGAAACACTGCCTTGAAGTTTCAACCCTACCTCTGTTGAGCAGCTATTTCTATGTAAGAATTAAATAAGAGCCCATTTAGATTGTTGCCATGTTACCACACACGTCAGCATGCCTTGCATTCAGGCAACCCATTCACTTTTAACAACCCAGAGCACCACAAGACACAGTGGGCTCACATTGTTGTGTGCTGACAAGGAGAATTGAGAAACCTTTAAAAAATGCATGGTCTGTTAAATATACAAGTCAAAATGTTTTGTTATTCAAAAGTGCAAAAAATTGTCCTTTAAACTTTAGGCAGGCTGGACTGTGGCCAGCAGGAGTATAAAATGTCCTGGTGTCAGTGGGAGTCAACAGTATCCCTCATTTTGCATTAGGGGGAGTAATAGTGTCCCCGTCATAGGCGTCAGTGGGAGGAATAATGCTCCATCGTTGGTGTCAGTGGGAGGAGTGTGTCCCATCGTTAGTGTCAGTGGGAGGAGTGTGTCCCATCGTTGGTGTCAGTGGGAGTAATAGTGCCCCATTGTTAGTGTCAGTGGGAGGAACAGTGCCATCTTTAATGTTGATTGGACCCTGGGCAAAACATTTCTTGGGGGGCCCCCTCATGCAATTTTGTTCTCCACCTGCTCTGAGACATACAATGAATATCAGCTAGACTTAAAATCTGTTTACTGTATCAGATCAGGCAGTGATTGTGATTGGTTGCCAGAGGTTACAGCATATCATTACCACTTACTGATTGGTTGCTAGATGTTACAGCACACATAATGGCTCACTGATTGGTTGCTAGAGGTTACAGCACATCATCTCTTCACTGCAGAGGGGCATAATAAACATATGAATGCCGCTGGCCTTGGCTATTTACATTTGAATGCAGATGCTATTTACATATGAATGACGGTTATTTACATGTAAACCCTGGGTCTGCAGGTGAGTCATCTTTACATAATAATAGGGCAGAGCTGGGTAGCATTAGTAGCAGCACTTCACACTGAGATATCAGGACACAGCACATGACTAAAACTTCAAAGTACAAGGGAATTTAAACTGGGATAGTTGGCAAGTATGAGGAAGTTGCTTTGGGCCCCACAACACTGACAGGGCCCAGGACAGCTACCCCTTTTGCCCTGCCTTAAAGACGGCCCTGGGGAGGAAAGGTGCCCCTTTGTCAGTGTCAGGAACTATGCCCCATTGTTGCTGACAGTGGAGGGAATAATGCCTCAAGGGCCTGATAAAAGCAAGCAAAGGGCCACATCCAGCCCCTGGGACACAGTTTGGAGACCACTTCTCTATAGATACAGCACAAAGCGTAGGTGTTGCCACACTGATTGTGTTACTGGCAGGATAACCAGGTTTAAATAAAGAAAAAACCTTAATGTAGCCACCACACTGAGGACAGGCAAGCTGCAATATATGGGAAAATAAAAAGCTGCGCTAGTGAAGTGATAATAAATATAGGTTAACCTATATATAAATGTAAATTAAATCAATAATAAGTGCTATACTTATACTGAGACACTCTCCAAAAGGACAGTGAAAATAAATGCATATACATATATAAAATGTGATAACCCAGTGACAGGTGAAATCACTCAAAGTCCAAATAATGAATAATCCATCCACATAAATGTGTTGAAATTGTAGTCTTCAAGTGAGAAATCCACAACATCCAGGAAATGTGAGAATAGAAAAGCACCTCCACCATAAGTAATTGCTGCCTCTTACCAGCTAAAAAAGGTCACAATCGCATATAAGTAGGGATGAGCTTCATTCGACGAAATACGAACAAAACGGGTCGTTCGCGCCAAATTCGAGCTACGTTTCATAGACCATAATTCACTGCGGCACCGCTGGCTGATGATTGGCCAAGCATGCACTATGACCCACATGCTTGGCCAATCACAGCTTGCAAAAAATGGAGAGCCATAATTGGCCAAAGCCAGGGTGGCTTTGGCCAATTATGGCTCAGGGGGTTTAGTACACGCCCCACACTATAAAAGGCCGCCTGCAGGTCGGCCTTGTGTAGTGTGTTGCGGTGGTTAAGAGAGGACAGAGAGAGTGTCATTTTTTGCAGGTAGATAGAGCAGGCAGGCTAGTCAGTTAATGTTACTGTCAATGTTAATGTTAATGTGTAGAGGATATATATACATCCCAGGTGTTGTACATATATTTATACACTGTATAGTTTAGCTAGATCAGTTCTTCCTAATTTACTGGCAGGCAGGTGATTGTGCTAGCTGCAGTATTCTTACGTGGTTTATTGCCTGTGTCCTCTGTAGTTTGCACCTAAAGCTACTTGGTGTGTTCTGGCCGTGTGCTCTGTAGTTTGCACCTAAAGATTCAGGAGCAGTGATTTTAATGATGCTTAAATAAAAAAAGGGAGGGAACATGTATCAATGGAAAAAACCCCATTGACGTCTATGGGACTCGAAAGTTTTAAAAACGGCCGTTTTTTTCAGGAGTGCTGAAAAAAACGACCGTTTAAAAAAAAAAAATTCCATTGATACATGTTCCCTGGGGCAAGACCCAGGTTCTCAAAGATGTTTTCACAGGCATACTATAGACACCCAGCAGGTACAATATTTAAAGGAATTTTTCATTTTTTTATTTTTTTTATTTAAGCATCATTAAAATCACTGCTCCTGAAAAAACAACCGTTTTTAAAACTTTTTTTCCATTGATACATGTTCCCTGGGGCAAGATCCGGGTTCTCAAAGACGTTTTACAACAATAACTTGCATATTAGGCTTTAAAATGAGCCCTTTTGAATTCGAACGTTCGAGTCCCATAGACGTCAATGGGGTTCTAAATGTTCGCGCGAACGTTCGGTCCGTTCGAAGGTTCTGGTGAGAACCGAACGGGGTGGTGTTCGGCTCATCCCTACATATAAGCTGAAAGCTTCCAAAACGCATCTCCACCCGAAAAAGCCTTGTAGGTAATCTCATTCAGCGTATAGATAGATGTACCATATAAGAGAGAAGGACTCACATAGTGTAAAATCCAAGATGCATTTAATGACAAACTTAAAAATGCGCAATTACAGAGACATCCAATGTAAGAAGCATTAAAAGTATCGAGCCCGCCGGCTCCTCGATCTGCCTGCCCGTGTCTTCCGGGTTCGGTGAATAATGCGGTGACGTCAGAACGTCGCTTGCCCAACGTTTCGTCTAAAAGGGGACGTGTTCACGGGATAACGGGCGGCGTGAGCTGCAATATATTACATGTTTGTTTTGGGGTTTATATATGAATTGATTTTTTTTTTATTATTATTTATTTTTTATTTTTATAAACACATTTTGATGTTTTTATTTCACATTTTTGCCACTTTGTCCACTTTTTACAGATCCAGGCTCTGAGACCTTGGCACTGTGTCATCGCTATTGATACACCAATAGGATTTTATTCAAAAATGTTCCTTTTTGCAACATTCGTTCCATTCCCCTGAAGGTTATTGGAGTCAAATTGACAACCGTTTTTGACCAGACAGTATTAAACCTGTTTAATACTTCTGGAATTCTATTCAAGTAGCAGGTCTGAACGAAGTTTTAAGAGCTTACAAATAAAATGAGTTGCCAAGATCAAATACTTTGATGAATGATTTTTTTAGAATTACCATGAGAACGTTTGAACAAAATTTTACTGGTGTAAAGATACTTTAAAATGCCTCTAAATAATATCCTTAGTCTCCAATATTTTGGCTGATCTTTAGAACTATGTCTCCGACTCGCAGTGACTTATGTGAGTCTGTTATATGACATGTAAGAGAGGATTGCCCGTTAGATAACAGCCCATTCTTCATGAAGGCCTGACACATAAAGCTTCTCCAGCTTTGGAATCTCTATATATAAAACTTGTGTTGATGGGACAGCAATGTGTGTACCATGTGGTAAAACTGTATATCTGATCTTTCAACTTTCACAGGTTATAAAGCTTTTTTTAACCTGCTTACCGTATTAATGTAAATAACGCATTGACTGATGGCACGAAACAAGCATGCAAAGAGAACACATGTCATCATCAGGTTTTAATAGTCTGAAAGAGATTGTACAGAAGTTTTGTATATATTTTCCTAATTTATTTTGTTTAGAACTAAAAATGCAAACCTTTTTTAAAAATATTTCTTTGATTTTTGGGCAGGTAAATATGAAAGTTTTCATACAAATATTTTTTATGTTCTATCCAACCAGCAGGTGGCAATCACAGTTTCCTTTCAAATGTTTCCTCTCTTTCACTTTTGCTCTTTTGTTGTTAAAAGCTTGTTGTTTACAAAGCTTAATAGCTCAAGCCGAAGTGTATAAACACAGTGAATAACTCATTGAATTAACTCATCCTTTATCCTTTAACTCATCCTTATAAAAAACAAAAAACAAAACAATTGCAGCCTCACTGTCCCCATCAAATGCAGCCACTGTGCCATCAATTGTCACCACTGTGCCATGCCATCAAACGCAGCCACTGTGCCATGTCATCAAACGCAGCCACTGTGCCATCAACTGTCACCACTGTGCCATGCCAAACGCAGTCACTGTGCCATGCCATCAAACGCAGTCACTGTGCCATTCCATCAAACACAGCCACTGTGCCATCAATTGTCACCACTATGCCATGCCATCAAACGCAGTCACTGTGCCATGCCATCAAACACAGCCACCATGCCATCAATTGTCACCACTGTGCCATGCCATCAAACGCAGTCACTGTGCCATGCCATCAAACACAGCCACTGTGCCATCAATTGTCACCACTATGCCATGCCATCAATTGTCACCACTGTGCCATCAATTGTCACCACTGTGCCCATCAATTGTCGCCACTGTGCCATCAATTGTTACCACTGTGCCCATCAATTTTTACCACTGTGCCATCAATTGTTACCACTGTGCCATCAATTGTTACCACTGTGCCATCAATTGTTACCACTGTGCCCATCAATTGTAGCCACTGTGCCCCGCAATTGTCGCCACTGTGCCCAGTAAAATGCTGCCACTGTGACCTGTATGTGCCATCAATTGTTACCACTGTGCCCAGCAATTGTAGCCACTGTGCCCCGCAATTGTCGCCACTGTGCCCAATAAAATGCTGCCACTGTGACCTGTAAAATGCCCCCGCCTGGCACTTACCTTTCTGGGGTCAGCCGTGCTTCTACCGTTCCTTGATGTCTTCTCCCACCCTCGATGACGCTTCAGCCAATCAGGTTACCGGTAACCAGAACGGGTGGACCTGATTGGCTGAGACGCCTGTCAGTCTTATCCAAGGAACGCACCGCCGGTACGTCCAGAGGATAAGCATTCAGGAAGCCGACTACAGCCGGAGGGCTGTACTCGGAAAGCCTATCAGAGCCGCTGGCTCTGATAGGCACTTCCACACAGCCAACCAGCTGCCGTTATTCAGATGGCCGGCGCTCAGCATCCGGCCATCTGAATAGTGGGCGGCAGCGGCGAAAATACATAGATTCACGCAATGCATTTCAGTGGCTGTGCGAGAGCCAGAGGGGGCAGCGCTCCAGCGCCCTCTATGGATGAAACGCCACTGGAAGTGAATGCCAGGAGGGTGCTGCATACACCTTCCCTTTAATTTTACTGACCTTTTCAAACAGTTCCGATACACCTGGCACTTTTGATTTTGCCCATAACCTTGTTACAAATCACGTTTTCGATTTCTTTCCTAATCCCATATCTGCTTTTGAATTGCAAACTCTGCCTGATATTTCTGGAAGCATGTTTCAGATTGAGCGTAGTTAGTAATATTTTAAAATCTAGCACCTTTTGAACTAATTATAGCCAGGCTTTGGCTCTTAATGAATCTGAGATGAGTGTACACAGTTTGAAATCCCTCTTAGACCTTCAGATCTGTGATGTGAATACAGAGCAGTTACATAAATGAAACGAAAATAGCTTTCGTCTAGAATATTATAATTCCCCTGGCGCTCCCAGCGCTAACAAACTGATTAATGTAATTCAGCTAGTTTAGATCTTCAAGGTATATTTGATTTTCTATTATTAGAGGACTGCCAGCTTTCAAGCACCATACACCAGAGGCTGAGGTTCTATGATTCATTATTATATTCTGAGTACATGGCACCCCGTCCACCCCAACACCCCTTCTTCTTCTTCTTCTTCTTCTCCCCCTCCTCCAGCCATAAATGATTGCACACAGCTGCTGCATAAATAACGACCCAAAATATTGAAGTTTGGGAGCAAACATCTGTTCTGGCAACTCAACCGGCGCACTTAGCACTGTCAGGGGCCAGATACTGCTGCAGTCATGGAATCAGGTCTCTGGCTCAAGACTCAAGAGGGAAAGTGATACAGACACATACAAGATAGGTAGATAAAAAGCAGAACAGTGAGTGATAGGTACATTTTGTTCACCACTTGACCTCTGGAAGATTTACCCCCCTTTCATGACCAGGCCATTTTTTACGATGTGGCACTGCGTTACTTCAACTGACAACTGCGTGGTCATGCAACGCTGTACCCAAATAAAAAAATTCCCAGAGCTTTCTTTTGGTGGTATTTGATCACCTTACTTTCTGTTATAAAATCCAATAAAAAGTGCTTGACAATGGCTGGAATGCCTGGGGGCAGTGATATCACCCATAGGCTCCTATGACCCATCCATTGCTGCTGCTCCCTGCTCTCCCCTGGAATTCTATTTTAAAAAATGTTAACATTAGATTGAGGCTATTTAAGGGGAGCAGAAACGGGTATTTTTTTTAAAATCAATGCCGTACTTACCTTTTTCGAGATAGATGTTCTCCCGCCACTTCCGGGTATGATCTTCTGGACTGGGCGTTCCTATTTGATTGACAGCCTGCCGAAAGAAGCCGAACGTCGGTGCGGCTCTATACGGTGCCTGCGCACCGACGTTCGGCTACTTTCGGAAAATCGTGACGCGCTGTATGCAACGGTCGGAAGGCTGTCAATCAAATAGGAACGCCCAGTCCCGCACCCCATACCCGGAAGCGGCGGGAGAACATCTATCTCGAAAACGGTAAGTACGGCATTGATTTAAAAAAAAATACCCGTTTCGGCTCCCCTTAAATAGCCTCAATCTAGGGAGCTGCGGTGGCTCAACGCGATTGGCACTGCGCTGACAAGCCATTCACCTCTGCAGCTAGGGGTTCGGATCCCGGTCTCGGCTACATGTGAATTGAGTTTGGTGGTCTCAGCCCGGCTCCCGGTGGGTGTGCTATGCAAGGTAAGCCTGCGCTTAGTATGCCCACCCCCCTCCCACAAAAACCACCACATTTACACACGCACTCGAAATTGGGTTAACATGCACGCACTTTGACCACGATGTCTCTAAAAAGAGAGGCGAAGGACTAACGGGGCTGGTTGAGCGGGCTAGATCCTCTCACTCCCTTATAGGAAGTCCCTCTGCCCCGTTGGGCTTCAAAGCGGAGCAGGTAGGGCGGGCTGTGTGGGAGGACCCCCTCACACACCCGCCATTGCCACCCGGGGCATGGAGAAAGGTGGCAGATTGCCTCTGGGGGAGGCCTGCCTACTCCCAACTCCTGCAGTCCGGCTCCTCTCTCGAGTACATGCACAAAATACACTTAAAAGAAAAAAAATAGCCTCAATCTAATGTTAAAAATTTATTTTTTGGGTGAACCTCCACTTTAAGCTTTAATTAGTCCACAGCGCCAACAAAACATCAAGTCTTTGAGTGGTGCAAAACTCGTAAGTTGATGTATCTTTGTTGCCTTGGACTAATCATGAATTGTCTGCATTTCGGTCACACACTAATCCCTTTGTTGCAAGTTTGTCTGATATACCCATAAAACCAGGTGAGACATGTACCTGAGTATTGTAGGCGTGTAAAAAACATACCCACCTGGAGAGGTACAAGCTTCTTTGTAAAGGGCATCCGTTTTAGGGATCAAAATTTTCAAATCTATCCTTACGCTTTTTGGGACTCATTTGAATCAAGAACGAACATTTTGATGAAAGTCACTCTTTAAATAAGAGTAGTTCAACTCTTGCTAAGGTCACTCGTGTGAATTCAGACGACAGCCAGCGATAAAAAGTTTCAGAGACAAATCAATAAAATCCGGAGCTGTCCCTGTAAATTATGGACAGTTTGCTTCTTGGATACAGATTGTTCCCATACTTGTCTGCCTTTGGTTAGGCAACCCATTAAGCATCAGATGACATTCTACATAAAATGCTGCAGCCCAGGTTATTGGATAGGCGCGCGCTCCCTTACAAAGCATTCATCAGATATCAGATAACCCACAGCACAATAACTCGGCAGCCCTGCTGCTCTGACTTAAATCACTATTTATTTCCAGGGAAAGTCAGCAGCAGAGTGTTTATGGTGAGCACTGCGAGGTATGGAATGAACACTGGGCTCAGCGGGTACACAGCTGGTAGGGGGCTGGCTGAATATATATTCTTTTGCTGTCCTTTTCTGTGAACCTGACCTCTCCATCATCACCAATGTTACTCTGCTATGCTTGGGAATCATAGTACTGGAAAATGGATAAAGCATCATGGATGCCCTAACAGAGAGTATTAAGACATTAAACCACAATAATTAAGTTATATTGTGTTGGATAGAGTAGGGAAGCGTTTTAACCCCTCTCAGAAAGTAAGAGAAAGTTGTTCACAAAGTGAGCAAAATCTTCTCTTATACCGCGTACACACGCTCAGAGTTTACGACAACAAATGTTCGATGGGAGCTTGTTGTCTGAAATTCTGACCGTCTGTAGGCTCTATCCGACAACAAAAATTTGAGAACTTATCAAAATTTCCGACAATAAAATCCGTTCTCATAAATTCCGATCGTGTGTGTACAATTCCAACACACAAAATTCCACGCATGCTCTGAATCAAGTACGAGACGGAAGGGCTCGGTCTGGTAAAACTAGCGTTCGTAATAGATATAGCACATTCGTCGCGCTGTAATAGACTGAAAAGCACAAGTCTCTCATCAAACCTCTACTAACACGACTGGTATTGAACTTCCCTTTAATAGTGCCGTTGTACAAGTTGTATGTGACCGTGTTCTTGGCATTTGGAATTTCCAACAATATTTGTGCGACCGTGTGTATGCACAGGCCCGTCGGAACAGGACAGGCAAAGCAAGCAACTGCTTGGGGCCCCGAGCTGGCCTGGGGCCCCAGCAGAGCGCTGCGCCGCTTCCTATAAATCAGCCGTCACCAAATGCCCGGACCGCCAGGATAATCATAAATGTCCGCAGCGGTTTGTTTGCTGGGACCGCGGGATTCCCCCAGTGACGCTGCATCTGTACGTGCGCCCGCTTGCTCCCTGCTCCTCACCGCAGATGAAAGGCTTGCACAGCCGCGAGTAGGGGTGTGGTATCACGTGTGCGACCCGCCCCCCTGCTGCTTGCGATTCCCGGTGTTCTGACGAGAAGACACCTGATCCAGTTCTTGCTAGTAGGGGCGTGACGTCATGTGTGCGCCCCCCGCCTCCTGCTACTCGTGGTTCCCGGGTCCTGGCTCTCCTTTCAGTATCTTGCAGATTCTGCCCCTTCTGTTGTGCCCTCATTCAAGGAATGTGGCAAGGTAAAAGCTCAGCAGGCCCACGTCAGAGGCTGCTCGCCTGCAGCTGCTATTGTGCGTTTGTTAGAAATTGTGTGATCTCCTCACAAAGCTAATTTATGTTCATCCACCTAATCTACAAAAATCCGTGCTCTGGCTCTCCAAAAATGCATGTTAATGTTTTGCTGGTTGTTATTTTCCTGTACAATCTTAGTGCCAAATTGGAAGAGGCACTGGGGGGAGCAAAAAGAATACAGAGAGGGGGAGTAAAAAAAACATGGGGAGCGGGGCTTTGCGTGTGTGAGTGCAGGGGGTTGGGGGGCCTCCATGTCCATTTTGCAAGACAATTTTGAGCTAACATCCGTTGGAAAAATCGCCAGTTTTGTTGTCAGAATGTCCGATCGTCTGTACGCGGCATAATGCCGCATACACAACATCACTTTATGTGATGAAAAAAAAACAACATTTTCTGTGAAGTAAAAAACAACGTTTTTGAAACTTCAGTTTTCAAAGACGAAGTTGCCTACACACCATCGTTTTTCTCACAATGTTCTAGCAAAGCGAGGTTACGTTCTCACCACTTTTTCCATTGAAGCTCGCTTCTGGGCATGCGCGGGTGTAAAAACGTATTTTTAAACGACGTTTTTTGCTACACACGGTCAATTTCTGTGAAGTAAAAAATGACGTTTTGAAAAACGACACATAAAATTGAAGCATGCTTCAATTTTTTTGGGTCGTTTTTTACAAGACATAAAACGACGTTTTCCCCCACACACGGTCAATTAAAGTGACGTTTTTAAAAACGTCGTTTTTTTTCATCACATAAAGTGATGGTGTGTACGGGGCATTAGGCTCTGTTCACACCTAATGCCGATGCGCCTTCCTGTGCGTCCTGGTTCACCGTTTCAGGTCCGATTTCAGCCTGAATTTTGGGCTGAATTCGGACCTAAAATGGACCAAAAGATGCACAGGGCTCCTGTACAAATTGTCACCAGAGATGCATCGGAGATATGTGAACCGGCTCCATAGAGAGCCATTCACATTCTCCTGCTATTACGAATTGGATGCAGGAAATCCGCATCCAAATCACAATAGTGTGAACCCGGCGTTAGACAGTTGTCAATGGAGCAAGGGTTGCAATAGGAAGACTATCCCTCTATTCCGGTTTTAGATTTCCTTAAAGTGTTTGTTAAGTCTAATTTATAAATAACTGCCAGCCTTGCATACAACACTATGTTAGTCAATTATAAAAACAAGTGTTTTAAAAACCCATTTAGAGCTATTGTCAGGCCTGTCACGTGACTCACAGCCGCTTTACAGCTCCGATACATGACTTCTGAGGGAGGGGCCGAGATCTCCCTCTGACAGCAGCTGGGGAGATCCTGTGGCCTCCCGCAGAAGCCCTGTCTCGGAGCTGTAAAGTGGCCTCAAGTCACGTGACCAGCCTGAAGGTAGCTCTAAATAGGTATTTACAATGCTCCTTTTTAGAAATGGCTTACACAGTGTGGTATGCCAGGCTCCAATAGAGGGGCTGGCAGTGACCATTGTAGGTTTTTTTATTTTTAATAATAGCAAAGGGGCGGGACGGAGACAGAAACACAGAGAGGGAGCTGACAGGCAAGGAGGAGGGGGTGTGGGAGAGAGGGGAGTACAGCTGCATATGATGTAGGGATACACTCTGACTACGGTGTTCAGGGCTCAGCAGCCCTGATTATCGTGGTCAGCGCGGAGAGGGGGGATACAGGAAGTGGCAGGATCAGCCAGGTTTTTTACAGTTTAGAGGGGGACAGATTACACAGGACAAGCACTGTGCTGTTTAATCTGCTTTAAGGGACCAGGATCTGATAATTTTTTTGGGGGGTTAACAAACACTTTAACTTATCTTTCCAGTTGTTTCGGTCACCAGTAGCGATGAGCTTGGGTTCAGGCTTGGAAGTTAGCTATCATTGTTGGGTCAATGAGCTACAGACTGGATGCTCCCTGCAGCCCAGCTGATGTATACAAATGGGCACGGATGCTCGCAACATCACAACATTATTATGGGCACATGACCATTTTAGATCAATGTCATGGTCACCAGTAGTGATAAGTTTGGGTCAAGCTTGGGTTCAGTTTGAATCCAAGATTGCCTGAAACTGGAAGCTAGGTATCATTGTTGGGCCAATAAGCTAGGGTATGAGCAGGATGTTTTCTGCAACAACTCATGTATACAAAGGCGCAGGGTTGCTCGTGGCATCATTGACCTATTATGAGCACATGGCTATATTAGGTCAATGTTATGGTCACCAATAGTGATGAGCTTGGGTTCAAGCTTGGATTAAATGTGAATCCAAGTTTGCCTGAAAGTGGAAGCTAGGTATCATTGTTGGGCCAATGAGCTATGAGCAGTATGTTACCTGCAACACAGCTTATGTATACAAAGGGGCAGGGATGCTAATGATATCATTGACCTAAGCCACGTTTGTGGTGAAACATGTAGAGGCAACCATTATTTTGTAATATGACCATTGGGCTATCTATAGCCCTAATTGTATATGTAGTTTTATACTGTTTATGTATCAATACATTTTTTATTTTTTCCATAATTTATTTTTTTATTTTTTTGCACCTTAAAACTCCGCTCACTGCCCCCTTGGGGCCTATACACTTTTCTCAAAATTTCATATATACTCCCATATTCAGTCCCTGTGAAAATGGTCATCAAGGCAAAATGAAAGGGTGAAGCTTCCTAGTAAGGACACAGTTAGAAATAAAAACCTGAGGGAGATTCTAACCCTTTTCTTACTTATACTTACGGTACTTACTTAAATAACGGCTTTAGATCATTTAGGAAATCTGGAAGTTAGAGAAGATAAAAAGAAAACTGATTTTTTAAAATTAAACAAGATAAGGAGTACAGCATTAGGTTACTCCCAAAGTTTTAAAACATACGTGAAGGTTTATTGGCTTTCATACAAACTGGGACAAAGCATGTGCTTTTTTTTTTTTTAGATTATAAGCTCTTTTGGGGACAGAGACTGACAGGAATGGTGCTATTAAACATTGCAATGAAAAGATCAGAGCTTGTATGTTACCTATATTATAAAAATATATACAAAGTACTGTATATGTTACCTGATTCCTCCTCTAAAAAGAGAAATACACTGGAGAGTGCTGAGGCCTTGATTAGCATATGGAATTCATACACGAGGGTGCACTATATGTCTAGGTGCTCATTAGGAACTTGCAGGAACATTTTATACAATAGAGCCTCTTGTTAAAGCTTATTTATTTTGTGCATTTCCACACAGGTAGAAGTCAATTATTCTACCAGTATGTTTTTGAACCGCAGGAAGAAATCCATGCAAACACAAAACATTAAAATCCATCCAAACATACTTGGTACAGATAATACCTTTGCAATTCCATAACTATGTGCAATGGGGCCCCATTTCAAAATCCTTAGAGACTAAGGGGTTGATTTACTAAAGGCAAATACACTGTGCAGTTTGAAAAGTGCACTTGCAGTAAATTACCGTATTTATCGCGGTATAACGCGCTCCCGCGTATACCACGCACCCCTAAAGTGACCCCGAATCCTGTGGAAAAAAAGTTTTTTTTGTACTTACAGTTTTGGTGTCTTGCGAGGCGTCCATCGGCGGCCTCGTCGGGTCCACAGCGTCCTTCTGCGGCTTCGGGTGTCCTCTTCGGCTGGTCTGGCGTCCTTCTGCGGCTTCGGGTGTCCTTCTGCGGCGGGTCCGGTGTCCTCTTCGGCGGGTCCGTCGTCCTCGCGGCGTCCTCGCTCGTTTCCGGCGCCGAGTTTTGAATACTGCGCCGGCATATACCGAGCGCAGTACACTCGGGTATAGTCGGGCAGTCTCGGCAACTTCCGCGCTCACGTCCTGGACGTACAGGACGTCATTGCGGGTAGCCGAGCATTGCCGACTATACACGAGTGTCAGAGCGCTCTGACACTCGTGTATTGTCGGCAATGCTCGGCTACCCACGCTGACGTCCTGTACGTACAGGACGTGAGCGCGGAAGTTGCAGAGACTGCCCGACTATACCCGAGTGTACTGCGCTCGGTATATGTCGGCGCAGTATTCAAAACTCGCGCGGGAAAGCGGGTATCGGCGTATACAGCGCACCCACGATTTTGCCCTGATTTTCAGGGCAAAAAAGTGCGCGGTATACGCCGATAAATACGGTAGGTAAATCTTCACTCAAAGAATTCTGCAAAGAATACCCAATCACACGCAAGTAAAATTGAAAAAACAGTATGTTTGCTTGCACATGATTGGATGATGGAAGTCAGCAGAGCTTCTGCTCATTTAATAACCTCTGGAGCAACTGCCTAATTGCCATTAGTAAATCAACGCAAATGCCTGCTGATAGACCATCCCCTAGCAAGTTATTCCGATCCAACTGTGCTTCTTTGCCATCTCCGTGCTCCAGCTAAGCCCTTGCACCGGTACTTTTTTTTTCTTTTTTGTGCGCAAAACATTAGTGAACCATAAAAGGGCATGTGAACACACAAAACGTGCACTTAGGATGTTTCAAATGGTCCATTCCCAAAGAAAAAAAGACCCTTCCCTAAATCCTCCAGGGCACAAGACCCCTAACAAGAGCAAAGCACACTCAGATCTACCTAGTCAAAAGGCCCAGCAGACCCCGCTCCTCATGATCAGTCTAAGCCGACCAACGAGTACTAGGTGGGGGGCTCCCTGGAGGAGAGACCTCCAAGGCAGGGGAGGAAGAAACCTTTTGACCACACCTCCTCCCCCTAGACTTTAGGGTATGCCCAATGTCCCTCCCTACCATCTCAAGTGAGAAAAAAATCATATATAAGATCAAAGTAACTCACACAGTGAGAATTTTTTTTTTATTATAGAAAATAAAAAGGGTTCTAATGCTATTGCAGTGGCTAGGCATTGCACCAAAGTTCTAACACAATTGTTCTCAACCTTTCTAATGCAGTGACCCCTTGATAAAATTTCCTATGTTGTGGGGACCCCTAACAGTAAAATTATTTTCATAGCGTGGGTTGTCAGCACCCGAGCAAGACAAGTAATTTGCGCCCTAACGCATGAACATTTAGCGGTCCCTTCCACTCGTACAGTATTAAATCCTCTTATGGTACATTCTAGGATGTAACACTCTCTTTGTTCTCCTTTCTTTCCCTTTTATCTCTCTCTATCCTAATTTATTGTTGACCCCCTCCCCCAAGCCCCTGCCCCCACACACACCCTCCAAACTGCATTGCATAGTGGGTGTGGTCAAATTTCACTAACAGTGGAAGCATTAAATACCAGGAGTACATTAAATACAAAGTGCAGACTTCTTCCACATCTGTGTACCTCTGCATCTCCTATCCACATCTCATTTTCACCCCACCTCAAATCTCACTTCTGCATTCAACCCCCTTCCATTGACCCCATCTTCTCCTTCCCTCTTTTAAAGCTCCACCATCTTACTTGTGTTATGCCGTGTACATACGATCGGATATTCCAACAAGAAAACCGTGGATTTTTTTCAGACGGAATTTTGGCTCAAACTTGTGTTGCATACACACGGTCACACAAAATTCTGACCGCCAAGAACGCGGTGACGTACAACACTACAACGAGCCGAGAAAGATGCTTGTTTTTTTTGCGCGTCAGAATTGCATACAGATAATCGGAATTTACTACAAGAACTTTTCCCGTCGGAAAATTTAAGAACCAGCCCTCAAATTTTTGCTGTCGGTAAATCCGACAGAAAATGTCCGATGGGGTCTACACAAGCTCACATCAAACTTTTATTGTCGGAAATTCCGATCGTGTGTACGCGGCATTACTGTATTAAGCTAAAGAATCCAGCTGGCTCTAGAATCTCCCCACACACAGTAGGTGGCTTTGCCTCTAAGGCCCTGTACACACGGTCGGTTTGGTCCGATGAGAATGAACCGAAGTTCATTTTCATCGGACCAAACCGACCGTGTGTATAGCCCATCGGTCTGTTTTCCTTCGGTCCAAAATTTTAAAACATGCTTCAAAACCGAACCGATGGACCACTGCCCCATCAGACCAAACCGATGGTTAGTACAGAAAAGCATCGGTTCAAAACCTGCGGATGCTCAGAATCAAGTCCACGCATGCTTGGAAGCATTGAACTTCGTTTTATTCAGCACGTCGTGTGTTTTACGTCACCGCGTTCTGACCCGATCGGATTTTGAACTGATGGTGTGTACACATATCAGGCCGTACGGCCACTTCAGAGGTGAACCGATGAAAACGGTCCGTCGGACCATTCTCAGCGGTTTTGTCCGACCGTGTGTACGGGGCCTTACTTGCAGGGAGATCATCCAGTGGGGCTATCGGGATCTGCTCTCTACCCCGGGCATCTGCATCTCCCTTGTCCCCATCCTGCACTCATTGAGAGCTGCTCAACAGATCAGATCTGTGGGAGCCGCTGGGAGACAAGCTGTCACTTATAAACACAGACGCCGGACTTCTGTGTTTACAAGTGATAGTGGTGAGCAGGGAGCAGAGGAACAGAGGTGGTGGAACTGAAAAAGTTCCAGCTGAAAAAAAGCCCTGTGCATAGGTGATTATAAAGTGGTTGGGGTATGGGCTACCAGCAGACATTTTTGCTTTGCCCTAACCCCTTGACTTTCTAATCTCCATCTCAAGGTAATACCCCCAATACTGCTTTAATAGCATTATTAGGGGGTTCCAAGTTGTATGTATTCATTTTTTTCCCAAATGCAATTGCTAACTGCAAAGATAACTTTGTAGTTAGGCAGGTATAGCCTCCTTGTGCTTTCGGGACCCATAGCAGTTACATTGTCTGCTAAGGCTTTAGTTACATCTTTGTGCCCTTGTCAGAAAAAAGAACCCAGGTCCCAGAGCTGTAAACAAAAGTGCCAGCAAATCCAACTGCAGCTCACGATTGTAGACAAAGATGACCCTAACTAGAAAGGTCTTTATTGATTTTTATCCTTGCTGGAAGGCTTCTTTAAGATTAGAAAATAGATAGCGAAATATGCGGCACAAACAGCCATGAAATAGCTAGAGCGTCCTTTGAATTACAAACTGTCAGCAGCACACTTTACAGTCCGATAAACAACTGGTGGGACACATGTAGACAGTAAACAGGCACGTATGGCATATTGAATTATTGCGCACATTGCAGGAATATATCGTAGACATAAATCTAGCTGCTTCTATGCTGCCAACACGATTAGCGCATGTGGGCTATGTGCTAAGGTGCAGCTTTCATTTGCAGACTTAGACACCTTAGGATCCTCCTTACGCAGTCTATAGGAGCTCACAGATTCTTTACTGGCAGACACTAGGGGTATTGGCTGAACTACATCTAGCCTCAGAAATGCGCGTGTGAGTTAGTATTTGAGCTCTACTTTAGAAATGAGCCGATAAAAAAATTTTATGTATACAGGCAGTTCCCGAGTTACGAACGCATTAGCATACCTCCCAACTTTTCAACTTCAGAATGAGGGACAAATGAGGGACATACCCCCCGGGGGGGGGGGGGGGGTTCTGCGGATAAAAGTTGTTGAAAGTGTAACTTCTGCCTGTGCAAGAAGGATGTGGGATGTTACGGCTTCCGTCTGTGCAGGGATTTGCCATGTTTCGGGCACTTCTGGGGCTCTTTAGGCCTTGCTGTACATGAAGTACTGCAGTGTGGAATGGGGCAAGACAGCTGCTCGGGGGTATCCAGGACCAGCGTGGAGCACAAGCAGAAAGGATTGAGGCCATAGTAGGAGTCGTTCGTAAAGTTGGGCGTTTGTAAGTCGGGGTCTGTCTGGGCCAGATCCACAAAGAGCCGGCGTAACGTAAATTTTTCAATTTAAGTTACACTGCCTTAAAATTTCTACCTAAGTGTCCGATCCACAAAGCACTTACCTAGAAATTTTCGGCAGTGTAACTTAAATTCCGCCGGCGCAAGGCGTTCCTCTTCAAATGGGGGCGATTCCCATTTAAATTAGGCGCGCTCCCGCGCGCCGGCCGTACTGCGCATGCTCGTGACGTCATTTTCCCGACGTGCATAGCGCGAAATTACGTTACGCCGAGCTTTGTGGATCGCGTCGGGTCAATAAAGTTGCGTCGGGAAAAAAAAAAGATACGGCGAAAAAAAAAATTCAAAACAAAAAAAAATACACAATACACCCCATGCAAGAATTTCTTTACAGGTTTTACCCAAACCAGGAAATTCCAATGCATTTCAATGTAGTCATGTTCTAAATCTTCTTCAGGGAAGGGTTTGCTAAAATATCCAACACATCATAAATAGTCATGTTTACAGCATAATGGGGTTGATTTACTAAAGGCAAATCCACTCTGCACTACAAGTGCACTTGGAACTGCAGTCTCTGTAGATCTGAGGGGAAGATCTGAAATGAGGGGAAGCTCTGCTGATTTTATCATCCAATCATGTACAAGCAAAAATGCTGCTTTTTGTTTTCCCTACATGTTACAGCGACTGTACTTCCAAGTGCACTTCCAAGTCCAAAGTGGATTTACCTTTAGTAAATACCCCCCCCCCATATCTCGTTCATTACTCACACATCTGCAAGCTGGGAATGTTACCATAGAAAACTTAACCAAAGGTTAAAAGCAAATTCTTTATCCCTGGGACCAAAGGTCCTCAAAGGTCAGCTTGGATGGTGTATGCATACACACGGGACCGCAGATATGCCCAAGACTAGCCCAAGGAGACAACAACACATGTAACCTATAAAATGTAAGAAAACTTTTAGAATGAACTGATACATCTTTACTAAGGATGGACATTGGAAACTTCTCTCTACCACTACAACCAACTGCAATCTCTATTATATGGCACAATAGATAAATACATCTATATATATATATATATATATATATATATATTGAATGCTGTAAGTAACTTGGGTCACAAATGGTCTTCAAATGCCCAAAAGGTGATATTATACTAAAAAAGTGATTTAAATGTAATAAATACTTGATCTAGGGCTGGCTGAGCAAAATATCTTGATTACAGTTTATTGTAGTGGTTGGAGGGGAGTTTCCAAGGTCCATTCTTAGTATAGATCAGTGGTCTCCAAACTGCGGCCCTAGGGTCGGATGCGGCCCTTTGATTGCCTTTATCCGGCCCTTGGAGCACTATCCCTCCCACTGATACAAGACACTATTATGCCATCTGACACCAACAATGGAGTACCATTTCTCCCGCTGACACCACTAATAGGGCACTATTTCTCCCTATGATACCAGCAATGGGCCACTATTCCTCCCCCCCTGATACCAGATGTTTACTCCCACTGATGCCAGGAAAATTTTCAATACCGCTGTCCAAAGTCCGGCCCTCCAAGAGTCTAAAGGACAATAAATCGGCCTTTTGTTTAGAATTTTTGGAGACCCCTGGTATAGATGTATTAGTTCATTCTAAAAAATGTCTTATATTTTATAGGTTACATGTGATCAGTGCCAGGACAAGGTCATCCAGCACCCAGAACAAAGATTGCAAACTGCACCCCCCTCCCCTGCTCATGATGTGCAATCTTAGGTTCCTCCTGGGGCCGCGCCTGTCTGAGGGATCCTACACCCAGCAGTCACTTGGCTGTCAAAATCACTGCCGCTGTCACTATTCCAGTCAGCATTGCAATAGAAGGAAGGTGCCCCCAGTAAACCATTGTGCCCAGGGCAGCATCACCTCTCGCCCATCCATTGTCCCAGCCCTGCATGTGTTGCTCTCTCTGGGGGCTAGTCTTGCATGGCTGAACACCATCCCAGATGAGTGCTAAAATGTTACAGCGCTAGCCCTCTCAATATACTGGCTTTGGAGGATATTACCGGTAGGCAAATGTTCCCCTATATATCTCCAGTGTATATTAAATGTATATTTATTAAAATAAACAATCTAATAAACAAAAACGTTGGTTGAGTAGTGCATGTGTGTATTTGTGAACCTATAATATTTTTTTATGTGTTTACTGCAGTTACTAAGGCATACACCTCAAAAATACTTCAAAAGTTACTCACATCGCTTCCCCTTCAAATTTCTGGTATGCATAAATAGCAATATTAAAATCTCCATATGTGCATTCATGGGTGACCTGCAATGGGTACCTACAGGTCTAGCTGTTGTTTGATCCCCTAAATTGCTTGACAAACAGGAACAAGAAGTACACAAGAAGTTTCATAGGGGCCAACATATATCTTTAGATCAGTGGTTCTCAACCTGGGGGTCGAATGACGATTTGCCAGGGGTCCCCAAATCCTGGGCTGTTCCTGAAGCCCGCACTGCTCTCCCAGCCTTTTTGGTGGCCGCCCAGCAGGGCTGTCCCTGGAGGGATTGGGGGGGGGAACAAATTAGGATAGAGAGAGAAAAAAGAGAAAGAAGGGAGAACAAAGAAAGAGTGGCACATCCAAAAATGTACTGTAAGGGGTTTTAACACTGTACAAGTGAAAGGGACTCAGGGAGCGCTAAATGTCCGTGGGTTAGGGGCACAAATTACTTGTCGTGCCTTGATTGCTGACAACCTACGCTACGAAAATAATTTTTTTGGTTAGGGGTTCCCACAACTTGGGAAATTTTATCAAGGGGTCACGGCACTAGGAAGGTTGAGAACCACTGTATTAGATGAATGCTAGATGCTGTTGACAACAGATGGGATTTTTTTGCCAAAGTGTGCATCCATGTCACGGATTGTGTACAAGCATGTGATTCGAGAAAAGAAGGCCCCAGCAGAGGAATTCTTGCAGCTAGAGGAGGTGGCTTGTGGCCCTGAGAAGGAAGTGGAGAGAGTCTAGGAGAGAACGCTTTTTCACAACCGCCAGCAGTCACAGTGGAAAGTTCTATTAGGATGCTAAGAAACATGTCCGCTGGAAGCCTGTCCGTCGGACATGTTCGGCCGTCTGTACGACTTACCGGACATGTCCGCTCGGCCGAAAGCCCTCGCATGCGTCAAAGGCGTCACGCACGTGGAAGCAGGGTCACGCACGTCGCCGCGTCATTGTCGTGGCGACGGCGCGGCCACGTCACCGCATATCCTGTACGCGGGGATTTTGGTTTGATGGTGTGTACAACCATCAGACCAAAATCCGGCAGCGGACATGTCCAATGAAAACGATCCGGCGGACCGTTTTCATCGGACAGTCCGTCCGTGTGTACGAGGCCTTAGAGAAAGGAGAACAATAGAGCCCAGACAGCAAGAGGTGAAGCAACGGAACTAGCCTTCTGTGGAACTGATAGGTGCTTCAAGAGGGAAATATAATCACTGAGGGGCCTCAAGCTACTGCACCAATGAGTGACACCCCCTGCCCCAGTATGATTAATTCTATGAAACTGTTGCTTGATTCTTTATATAGTTAAGTTTTGTTGTAGCTAAATTTGTGTGTGACACATTTGTGTTCTTGCAGTGCTTCTGGTCGGGTGAGAAGACCAGCTGGTCCTTGGTTTATTTAAAGCCCCATGCCTTTCACCTTATAGTGAAACCCCGAAGGTTATCTTTTCCATCTCGTTACCTCTGGGCCATTGCTGACAATATTGAAAACTTCACCATAACTACATGGCCACATCGCATACATGCCCACATACCACACCTGGGTCATGTTAGTCAGCGATAGGTGTCCTTCTAACAAGTGCCAACTCAATATCATGCGATGCTCTTAGGAATTCGCAGATTGTTATACTCAGTGAACTGCACACTCCATACCTGCCAGCTGGGACCCCGCCATCTTGGCACTTTTTCTATTCCAGTGGATCTGGAAAGTCAATATATTCTTCAAATGTCACTTCATCTGTGAACTATTCACTCCCATCGAGGTCGTTTTACCAAATTATTGGTTGCATGTGTGGAATTATGTGTGTCTGAGCGGTTTGTATGGTGCAGCTGTCCTTTTAATTCTCTTTTTTTGCTGAGTTGGTGGAAACAAATTTTACCCAGTTTTTGTACTCATATTTTGTAATAAAGATCCTTCATTTAAGCTGCCCTGTCCTTAGTAACTCACTTCAGGTGCGGGTCCACCCCCACCATTCCTTTTTGACAGATTAAGTGACCTTCTCCTGAAGATGTTCATTGGTAATGACGAAACGCATTGGGTGGGGCTTCCGGTGACATCACTTTTGGTCTTTGGAGTGTATGCCGTTGCAGTGCTTCTAAATTGAATGTGATAATATTGCAGATTGCTGTGAGTGCATTGGATTTTATTCTGTTATATTTCAATAAACTGGATTACACTATGGAAAGCTTTATTTCTCTATTCTTATGGCCTACTGTTCCCTTGGTTTATATATGAATGACTGGGGCCATTTATATGGAACTGGAAATGTTTATACCACAGCCACTGTAGTGTATTGGATCATTGGAAGTGGCCATATTTGGAAAACATAAGGCGCTTGGTGGACCCTTTTTGCTAGGCCCCGTACACACGACCGAACATGTCTGCTGAAACTGGTCCGCGGACCAGTTTCAGCAGACATGTTCGGTCGTGTGTACGGCCGACCGGACAGGTTTCCAGCGGACATTTGTCCAGCCGACCATTTTCCGGCGGACAAATGTTTCTTGGCATGCTAAAAAACATGTCCGCTGGAAGCCTGTCCGTCGGACATGTTCGGTCGTCTGTACAGACTCACTGTACATGTCCGATCGGCCGCCATCCCTCGCATGCGTTCGAAGTGATTCGACGCATGCGTTGAAGCTTTGAACTTCCAGGGCCGCGCACGTCGCTGCGTCATCGTCGCGGCGACGGTGCGGCCACGTCACCGCGTATCATGTACGCGCGGATTTCTGTCTGATGGTGTGTACAACCATCAGACAGAAATCTCCGGGCGGACATGTCCTCTGAAAACGGTCCGGCGGACCGTTTTCAGCGGACTGTCCATCCGTCTGTACGAGGCCCTAGCGTTAAGATCCAAATATCTCTGGTGAGTGTGAGAAAATACCAGGGGGGGGGGGGTCTAGGGGGGTGTCACAAGGAATCATCACTGAAGTACAAGCATGAGTAATTTTATATTAATTTTTAATGCCGTAGGTTTGGGCCAGGGGTCTCCAAACTTTGGTCATAATGGGAGGAATTGTGACCCATGTAGTAGAACATTTATGAAGAAATTTGATTTTATAGGATATGTTTTAGAACAGAACATAGGCCCAGATTCACGTAGAGCGGCGTATATTTGAGCGGGCGTAGCGCATCTCATATGCGCTACGCCGACGTAACGTAGAGAGGCAAGACCAGTATTCACAAAGCACTTGCTCCCTAAGTTACGGCGGCGTAGCGTAAATGGGCCGCCGTAAGACTGCCTAATTCAAAGTAGGAAGGTAGTGGGCGTGCTGTATTAAAATGAAGCGTGACCCCATGTAAATGAAGGGCCCAACGAACGGCGCATGCGCGCGCATGCTCAGAATCACGTCGCATATACTCCCTAAGATACGACGGCTCAATGCCTACGACGTGAACGTAACCTACGCCCAGCCCCATTCACGTATGACTTACGTAAACGACGTAAAATACGACGGCTGTTCCGTCGTCCATACCTTTGCATGGGTTGCGCCTCCTTTATGGTGTTTTATCTTTACGCCGGACATACGCCGTACGTAAACGGCGTAGATTACAGCGACGGGCGTAAGTACGTTCGTGAATCGGCGTATCTCGCTCATTTACATATTCGACGCGTAAATCAATGGAAGCCCCCCTAAATATGCGCCAAAGATACGACGGCGTAGGAGACTTACGTCGGTCGGATGGAGCCAAAATTCAGGCGTATCTCATTTCAAGAATCAGGCGCAGAAATACGACGGCGCATCCGTGAACTTACGCGGCGTATCAGAAGATACGTCGGCGTAAGTCTTTATAAATCCGGCTAATAGAATTTAGTTTTGTTCAAAATATTCAGCAAACATTACTGCGATTGTATGTGACCAGGAATAGTGGGTTATAATCAGGTGAAATTATTTTAAACCAGAAGTATTTCTTTGGTGGTTAATTAAGAAAACTAAAAAGTCCAGAGTCAAAGCCAAAAATAAATTCTCCTACATAAGTTTTATGGCCCGGATTCAGAAAGACTTACGCCGACGTATCTAATGATACGCCGCGTAAGTCCACAGATGCGCCGTCGTATCTATGCGCCTGATTCTTCAAACAAGATAAGCCTGAATTTTGGCTCCAACCGACCGACGTAAGTCTCCTATGCCGTCGTATCTTGGGCGCATATTTACGCTGGCCGCTAGGGGCGCTTCCATTGATTTACGCGTCGAATATGTAAATTACCTAGATACGCCGATTCACGAACGTACTTGTGCCCGTTGCAGAAAGCTACGCCGTTTACGTAAGGCGTACGTCCGGCGTAAAGTTAAACCACCAAAAAATTGGTCTAAGTCATGTAGGGTATGGCCATCTGAACTGCCGTCGGATTTTACGTTGTTTACGTAAGTCGCACGTAAATGGGGCTGAGCGTAGGTTCACGTCGTAGGCATTGAGCTGGCGTATCTTAGGGAGTAAATTCGACGTGATTCTGAGCATGCGCGCGCATGCGCCGTTCGTTTGTGCGCTTCATTTACATGGGGTCACACTTCATTGTAATACATCACACCCACTACCTGCCTATTTTGAATTAGGCGGGCTTACGATATGCCGCCGTGACTTAGGGAGCAAGTGCTTTGTGAATACTGGTCTTGCCTCTCTATGTTACGTCGGCATAGCGCATATGAGATGCGCTACGCCCGCTCAAAGATACGCCGCTGTACGTGAATCTGGCCCTATGTGTTTATCTGCAGTCCTCTTTCCCCTACATCCCTTCAAAAGTGCAGATTTGTGATAAAATCCTTCTGCATCTGTGAAGAGCAGAGAGGAGGGGGTGGACAGCTGCAGTTATAGTGTGTGAGGGCTGATTGTAAAAAAGGGACACACCCCCTGCACATACAGGAAGGGAAGAAGGATACAGAGCTGTGTTATGAATAGACAAACTGTGTACTGAGCTCTCCTCCCATCACAAATGTATCTCATGTGTCGGGAAAACTTGAGACATGCTGACAACAGAGAAACGGAGCACCAGAGAGAAACTACACCTAGTGTTTTGGTAATGGACAAGTAAACACTACAGATACTGTATATGTTCCTTTGTTCAGATTTCATGACTGAAGTTTACAACCACTTTAAGTAACCCATAATAGACTTATAATTATCTGAGTATATAATAATAGACCATGCTCTCCAATGTTTGTGAATACTAGGGGTTGTTTCTTTATATATTGCCAATGTTTCTTCTATATTGTATATGGAGTTTACTTCCCGCAGCCACTGTTTCACACTTGGGACATGAGACGACTTCCAGTAACATGGGATGATTGATTTAGACACATTTATTACATTTGTAATAACAAGTTCAGTGTCACTTTGATTGATCAGCCACAGTCTCCTTTCACTCGAATGCCTTACTAAATATAAGAACTGGAATCGTGTTATTTGCAACAGTAACTGTTTTACTTCTACTAGATCCAGTAAAGAAATTACCTTTAAATTGTTGCTGCCTATGTAACACATTGGGGGAGATTTATTGGAGAGTGCAAAATCTGGTGCATATGTAGCTTGACCCCCTGAGAGGCTGCTTGGATCTGCTCTACCACGACCTGGTCAAGATATTTGCAGGTAAATAGTCTATTATATACACCTGTGCAGTGGAGAACTGCTTGCACCTGAAAGAATAAACAAAGTTACATGGTTATACTGGCAAATTTCTAAAGGGGAACCCTCGGTCAGCCTAAAAAACCTTTAACCCTAATAAGAGGTCAGACCTAATGGCAATGGTACAAGAACCCTTGTAGCAATAATGACAGCAATGTCCCCGTTGCAGATCTGATGATCTTCACCGGCAGTAGGAGCTCATTAACCACTTAAGCCCCGGACCAAAATGCAGGTAAAGGACCAGGCCCCTTTTTGCCATTCGGGACTGCGCGGTCGTGCGACGTGGCTCCCAAACAAAATTAGCGTCCATTTTTCCCACAAATAGAGCTTTCTCCAATCAGCAGATCTGTGACAACGCTGTATTGTTTATCTGCAGTTGAAAAAAAAAGGGGTCCCCCAAAAAATATTTTTTTAGGGAAAAAAGCAAAGTATTTGACTGCTTGGAGTTAGTTAGGTATAGTAATGCCGCGTACACACGGTCGTTTCTCGGCATGTCCAAAAAACAAAGTTTTTCCAACTTCATCATTAAAAACGATGTTGCCCACACACCATCGTTTTTGAAAAATGATGAACAAAGCGCGGTGACGTACAACACGTACGACGGCACTCTGAAGGGGAAGTTCTATTCGCCTTTGGGCTGCTTTTAGCTGATTCCTTGTTAGGAAAAGACGATTCGCGCTTTTTTGTCTGTTACAGCGTGATGAATGTGCTTACTCCATTATGAATGGTAGTTTTACCAGAACGAGTGCTCCCGTCTCATAACGCGCTTCTGGGCATGCGCGGGTTTAACACGTCGTTTTAGCCCACACACGATCATTTTTTACAACACGAAAAACAACGGGGCAGATCCACAGAGATCTGTACCCATGCAGCGTATCAGAGATACGCTACGCCGCCGTACCTTACCTGGATTTAAATCGAATCCTGGAAGAATTTGCGCCGTAAGTTACGGCGGCGTAGTGTATCTCTGGCGGCGGAATTCAAATCGGCGATTAGGGGGCGTGTTTCATTTAAATGAAGCGCATCCCCGCGCCGAATGAACTGCGCATGCTCTGTTTCTAAATTTCCCGCCGTGCATTGCGCTAAATGACGTCGCAACGACGTCATTTTTTTTAACTTAGACATGAATTATGTCCATCCCGATTCACGGACGACTTAACCAAAAAAAAAAAAAAATCAGAATAAACGCGGGCCCGACGGTCATACTTAACATGGCAGGTCTAACTATACGCGACGAAATACCAGCTTTAACTATACGCCGGAAAAAGCCGACTAGAGACGCCGTAAAAAAATGCGCCGGCCGCTCGTACGTTCGTGGATCGACGGAAATAGCTAATTTGCATACCCGAAGCGGAAAACTACGTGAACGCCACCCAGCAGACGCCGAAGTATTGCATCTTAGATCCGAAAGGCGTACGAGGACGTACACCTGTCGGATCTAACCCAGATGCCGTCGTATCTTGGTTTGAGGATTCAAACCAAAGATACGACGCGGGTAATTTGAAAGTACGCCGGCGTATCAGTAGATACGCCGGCGTACTCGCTCTGTGGATCTGTCCCAACATTTTTTTTTTGTCGTTTTTCAGAAGCCGAAAAACGATGTGAAGCCCACACACGATGATTTTAAATGACGTTTTTAAAAACTACATTTTTTTTCATGCCGAAAAACGACCGTGTGTACGCGGCATAAGAATAACATTGTTAGTAAACTGTAATAAACACTCCACAATTTATGTTTATCTATTCTGTAACCCCCAGGTAAAAGAAATGATGCATTGGATTATTTGAGCAATTGCAGCAACCGTATAATTGTAACTATGACAAGTTAAAAGATTACAGCGTGTCATCCTCAGACGCTGCAAGGCATGCCTGTCAGTAATCTGTCCTCCGCCATTGTTATATATACGGTGAGATGAGCGTGTTTGTATTCGGAATGGATACTGTTGCATAGCTATAGGGGAATCCCTCGAAGGACAACGTGAACTAATGACTCTGGCATGTATAAACCATGATCCTCGCTGTATATCGAAAGCATTGAAAATGTCATATAGCTAGATTCAGAAAGAGTTAGGCCGGCGTATCAGTAGATACGCCGACCTAACTCAGAATCTGCGCCGTCCTAAGTTTAAGTGTATCTCAAACTGAGATACACTTAAACCTAGCTAAGATACGACAGCCTGCGCCGTCGTATCTTAGGGTGCAATATTTAGGCTGGCCGCTAGGTGGCGCTTCCATTGAGGTCGGCCTAGAATATGTAAATCACTAGATAAGCCTATTCACGAACGTACGTGTGCCCGTCGCAGTAAAGATACGCCGTTTACGTAAGGCATTTTCAGGCGTAAAGTTATTCCATCAAATAGCTGGACTAGTAATGTTAAGTATGGCCGTCGTTCCCGCGTCAAAATTTGAAAGTTTTACGTCGTTTGCGTAAGTCGTCCGTGAATAGGGCTGGACGTAATTTACGTCCACGTCTAAACCAATATGTCCTTGCGGCGTACTTTGCCGCAATGCACACTGGGATATGTACACGGACGGCGCATGCGCCGTTCGTAAAAAACTTCAATCACGTCAGGTCACCCCCCATTAACATAAAACACGCCCCCTCAGCCTAATTTGAATTAGGCGCGCTTACGCCGGCCACATTTACGCTACGCCGACGTAAGTTAGGAGGCAAGTACTTTGTGAATACAGTACTTGCCTATCTAACTTAAGGCGGCGTAGCGTAAATACGATACGCTACGCCACCTTAAAGGTGCGGCGCCCTACATGAATCCAGCTATTGGATTACTGGATTTCTCATTTTAGGCATTTTTTGTGGCTTCATAGCGCTACCGCCATAGGGGGCACTAGATAGGATGAGCCCTCTGTTCTTTGCCTCAACCTGCTCAAGAACCTCAGCCCCTCTGATACACCAGGTTGAGTGTAAAAACCTACAATATCACAGAAAATCACTGAAGATAACACTTTGTACCCAGCAGTAGCACTATATCAACAAAAAAAAAGCACCAAACCAGGTAGTAAAAGCAAACATAATATATTGTCACCCAATATGATTGGTAACTTGGCAAGCACAAAATGGATTAACCCCTTCCTTACCGGGCCATAATAATATGACGCCAGCAGGAACCCTCCCTCCGGGTGGGCGTCATATGACGTCCTTTCTTCCCGGCAATCTAGGGATCGCGCGCGGCACCGCTCATGACCCGATGCATGTGCATCCGGGCACGCGTGTCGGGTCACGAGCGGTGCCGCGCGCGACCTCTAGATGGCCGGGAAGAAAGAACGTCATATGACGTCCACCCGGAGGGAGGGTTCGTGCGGCGTCATATTAAACACACAGATCCACCTCCTGTCAGAGGTGTGGAGACCGATGTGTGTTGCCAGTACAAAGGAACACAGATTGGTCTCCTCCCCTTAGAATCACTCAATAGTTAACCCCTTCCCTGCCAGTCACATTTACAAAGTAATCAGTGCAGTTTTATAGCACAAATCGCTGTATAAATGGGAATGGTCCCAAAAACGTGTCAAAAGTGTCCGATATGTCCGCCGCAATGTCATGGTCACAATAAAAATCGCAGATTGTCGCCATTACTAGTAAAAAAATAAAAATGCCATAAATCTATCCCCTATTTTGTAGACGCTATAACTTATAACTTATAACCAATCAATAAACGCTTATTGCGATATTTTTTTACCAAAAATATGTATAAGAATACGTATCGGTCTAAACTGAGGAAAACATTTTTTTTTTTTTTAATTGATATTTATTAAATCAAAAAGTAAAAAATATTGTGGGTTTTTTTTCAAAATTGTCGCTCTTCTTTTGTTTATAGCGCAAAAAATAAAAACCGCAGAGATGATCAAATACCACCAAAAGAAAGCTCTATTTGTGTATTTGGGTACAGTGTTGCATGACCGCGCAATTGTCATTCAAAGTGCAACAGAGCTGAAAACTAAAAATTGGTCTGGGCAGGAAGGGGGTGAAAATGCCCTGCATGGAAGTGGTTAATATAATTCCAATTGAGTTTTGGTGAGCATAAACTCTGCGCAGTTATGGCACACAAGCATGCATAACCAGCTTATGGAAGGATTGGAGCTTCTCAGAGTAACTAATCCGGTAAGGAAAAGTAATGGGAATTCTAGTAGTCTGTTGTATAGTATTATACACCTGGCATGTCCGTTAGTAGGGCTTGTGCAATAATTGTGTAGATTTGTTAAGTTGGCAAGCATGTAGATCACACAGGATTGTAAGACACACAGTAGTTGGGCATCTTGAACCGGTTATGCAGGATACATATGCCAGCATGTAGCCAATTGGCTAAGCTCTAGATTTACCAGTGTCCGTACAGCATGAAAATAAATAAATCCTTATTGCTAACCTGGGACCAGTGCGTCAATGGGGGTGTGACATCCACATTGTGTAGTAGGATGTACGTACCCTCTAAATAAAGGATAAATACTCAGGTAATATCAATGTAACCTTACTACTAGTATCTATGACCATATGCAATGCTACTGTTGTACTAAAATAAATAAATCTCTTAATTGACAGAGGACAGTTCAGTCCAGTTATATGTAAAGGTAGCTGTCAGTATGGCATACTGAATACACCTTAGTAAAATTCACAATCCAGTATTGGGAGCTTGACTGAGGAGTTTATCAAGAAAGGGTGCCCAAAGACTCTCACCACCATGGTATTAGCTGAGATGAAGATGGTATATGGATAACCTTCCTTCAAAAGATATTGCAGTCAACGGGTGGATGAGTCCTTGATACATCCTTGTGTAATTACATCGGCTACTGTGTTTTCCCGAAAATAAGACCTAGCGTTATTTTCCAGGAGGGCTGCAATATAAGCCCTACCCTGAAAATAAGCCCTGGTTTAAAATGCTTGTAAAATCCTTTAACCACTTCCATACAGGGCACTTACGTACCTTCCCACCCAAGCCAATTTTCAGCTTTCAGCACTGTCGCATTTTGAATGGCAATTGCGCGGTCGTGCTACACTGTACCCAAACAAAATTGGCGTCCTTTTTTACCCACAAATAGACCTTTCTTTTGGTGGTATTTGATCACCTCTGCGATTTTTTTTTTTTTGCGCAACAACTAAAAAAAGACCGAAGATTTTGAAAAAAAATAAGTTTTTATTTTTTTCTGTAATTTTTTTGTAAATAAGTAAGCTTTCTCTTTCAATTACGGGCACTGATATGGTGGCACTGATGGGCACAGATGAGATGGCACTGATGGACATCGACGAGGTAGTACTGACGGGCACAGATGAGGTGGCACTGATTGGCGGCGCTGGTATGCGGCACTGATGGGCACACATAGGCGGCACTCATGGGCACACATAGGCGGCACTGATGGGCACTCATGGGCGACACTGATGGGCACTCATGGGCGGCACTGGGCACTCATAGGCGGCACAGATGGGCACTCATAGGCGGCACAGATGGGCACTGTGGGGTGGCACTTATGGGTGGCACAGATGGGCACTGTGGGGTGGCACTGATGGGCACTGTGGGGTGGCACTGATGGGCACTGTGGGGTGGCACTGATGGACACTGTGGGGCGGCACTGATGGACACTGTGGGGCGGCACTGATTTACTTGTTGCCAGTCAGTGCCCATTTGTGGGCACTGATTGGCATCTTTTTTTTTGGCATCTTTTTTTTTTCCCAGACTTTTTTTTTCAGACTTTTTTTTTTTTTTTTTTACTTTTTTTTGCCCCATTTTGTTTTGTTTTGCCCTTCCCTGGTGGGCATCCCTGGTGGTCCAAGGGGGGGCTGCGCTGATAAACAATCAGCGCGAACCCCCCCTGTCAGGAGAGCCGCCGATCGGCTCTCCTCTACTCGCGTCTGTCAGACGCGAGTGAGGAAGAGCCATCAACGGCTCTTCCTGTTTACATCGTGATCAGCCGTGATTGGACACGGCTGATCATGTGGTAAAGAGTCTCCGTGAGAGACTCTTTACCGAGATCGGTGTTGCGGGGTGTCAGACTGACACCCCGCAACAACGATCGCCCCGATGCGCGCCCCCGGGGGCGCGCAGCGGCTCAGAATCCTGAGGACGTCATATGACGTCCAGTCAGGATTCTACAACCACTTTGCCGACGTCAATATGTCATTGGCGGGCGGCAAGTGGTTAATCCACTCTATTACAGGAGTATAAAGTGTACAATGTGTGTGTTTCTGTAATATAATTGCGGGGAAGAGAACTCCAGCGAGTCACAGAAGCACAGAGCGGCGATATGAAAAAGGTATTTGGCACAATTATATTACAGAAGCACACATGTACATTATTTACTACTGTAATAGAGTGGATTATAGGATTTTACAAACATTAACTCAGTTCACACTGGGGATTCCTAACAGGCAGGGCGAGAGAGGGGGGAGAGAAGACAGCACATTACATGGGAAGACCTACCCCGAAAATAAGCCCTACTGTGTCTTTTGTTGCCAAAATTAATATAAGACCCGGGCTTATTTTTGGGGAAACACAGTATCTGTCAAGCAAGAGCAAGATGCTGGACATCCGGTCGGACGTAGATACGCCAGGTCAGGAGGCCGTAAGTGAGTGTGAAGCAGGCTTGTCCAATCAGTCCATGCAGGAGAGGTGGCTTGATGTTTAGCCGCTCACTTGTTGGAACGCATGGTGGAGTGCAGGGCGGAGATGGCGCTGCCTACGTCTTTTTGTTTTTTTAGAGCCAACTGTTTGCATTCTTCTTATACCAATCGATGCAGCTAAGCAGCTGCTTGATCATTATTACAAGCCGCAGTAGAGTCCCCGCCACCTTCTGCCACTTCTGTCCCATCGGGAGGCCCAAGCGACCAACCAGTAAGTCTGCCAGCTGGCCGGAGCCCCAAACAAAGCCAAAATCGGCCTTGATCGGGTCTCGGGTTTAGTAACCCGGAAGCGACGTCACAACATTACTTTCAGATTACTGGAGCCTTAAAGTGGATGTAAAGCCACTCTCATCCTTTCTAAACTACTGCCATAGTGCTGATCTATAAGGATATAGATGCCTCCTGCATGTATCCTTACCTGTCAAATGTCTCCCCTCTGTCTTTTATAAGAACTGAAAAACTGCAGATTCTGTGGGTGGGTCTGTTGTCTGGAGCTTGGTGGGTGGAGTTGTGAGGGTGGGAATTAAAAAAGAATGCCTGTCTCGGGCTAGTGCATGAGATATGTAAATAACCTGTCATTCACAGCAAGGGGGAAGAATGGACAAAAGTTTTCTCCTGTTTGTCCATTTATCTCACTGAAAAAAGATAAGAGGATTGCTCAGAGCTGGATTAACTCTTTGTGGCAAGACTGGGCACAGATGATAGGAAATCGTATACTGTACATTATGACAGCAAAAAGAAAAAAAACATTTTGGGTTTACATCCACTTTAAAGATGCCAGATTAAAAAAAAAAAAATACAGTATTCAAAACAGATAAACTTGGCGTTTTGAATGCTTTTAAGTGCAAAGGGGTTTGTGGGGTCTTATAGAATAAAATAATTTAAGGTGACGGTGTAAAAAAAAAAAAAGATGAAAAAGCACCCCATGCCTCTGTGCTAACACGTAGAAGTGAGCGCATGCGTAAAACAAGGGCGCAAATGTAAACAGTGTTCAGCCCACACATGTGAGCTATCACCGCAATCGTTAGAGTGAGAGCAATAATTCTAGCACAAGACCTCTGTGTAACTCTAAACTCTGGTAAGTATTAAAACATTTAAGTAAAGTAGTTTTTTGCCATTCCACAAGTGTGCACAATTTTAAAGCATGACATGTTAGATATCTATTTACTCGGCGTAACATCATTCTTCACATTGTACAAAAAATTGGACTAACTTTACTGTTTTGTTTTTAATTCATAAAAGTGTATTTTTCCCAAAAAATTGCGTTTGAAAAAACACTGCTTAACCGCTTGGGATCCGCGCTATAGTCAAATGACGACTACAGCGCGGATCCGAAAATCCAAGTGGACGTCAATTGACGTCCGCCCCTTTGCGCGTTCCCCGCGCGTGCTCCAGAGCGCGCAGCGGGGGAAACTCTGTGTTGGCAGAGTTGCCAATTACAGATCGCCGCGAACGGCCAATCAGAGTGGCCATTTGCGATGCGATCTGTGCGGTCAATGAGAGATGATCTCATATGTAAACATAGGAGATCATCTCTCATTGCCGGCTCACACAGAGACAGCGTCCTGTCTCTGGAGAGGAGACCGATCTGTGTCTCTTGTACATAGGGACACAGATCGGTCACCCCCCCCCCCCCCCAGTCACCCCCCCCCCTCCACCTACAGTTAGAACACAATGCAGGGAATACATTTAACCCCTTCCTCACCCCCTAGTGTTAGCCCCTTCAATGTCAGTCACATTTATACTGTAATTAGTGCATATTTATAGCACTGATCGCAGTATAAATGTGAATGGCGCCAAAAATGTGTCAAAAGTGTCCGATGTGTCCGCCATAACGTCGCAGTCCCAATAAAAATCGCAGATCACCGCCATTTCTAGTAAAAAAAATAAAATAATAAAAAATAATAATTCTGTCCCCTATTTTGTAGGCGCTATAACTTTTGCGCAAACCAGTCGCTTATTGCGATTTTTTTTATTTTTTACCAAAAATATGTAGAAGAATACGTATCGGCCTAAACTGAGAAAAAAAAATGTGTTTTTTTTTTTTTTTTTAATTGGGATATTTATTATAGCAACAAGTAAAAAATATTGTATTTTTTTCAAAATTGTCCCTTTTTTGTTTATAGCGCAAAAAATAAAAACCGCACAGGCGATCAAATACCACCAAAAGAAAGCTCTATTTGTGGGGAAAAAAGGACGTCAATTTTGTTTGGGAGCCACGTCGCACGACCGCGCAATTGTTAGTTAAAGCGACGCAGTGCCGAAAGCTGAAATTTCACCTGCGCAGGAGGGGGGTATATGTGCCCAGTAAGCAAGTGGTTAAATACAGTGTGACATAAAAAATTTCAACGACCGCCATTTTATTCTCTAGGGCAGTGATGGCGAACCTTGGTAGCCTAGATGTTTTTGGAACTACATTCCGCCATGATGTTCAACTACATTGCAGAGTGCATGAGCATTAAGGAAACGTTCACCATCACTGCTCTAGGGTCTCTGCTAAAAAAATATATATAATGTTTGGGGGTCCTAAGTAATTTTCTAGCAAAAAAAAAAGGCCTGGTCTTCAAGTGGTTAACCGCTTGCCGACCGCCTCCTGCACATATACATCATGTAAACAAGGCGTTTCCCTGTTCTGCCTAGTGACAGGACACTGATCTACTGCTCCCTGTCATCGGGAGTAGTGATCAGGGACGTGTCACTTGTAGCCCAGCCCCCCACAGCTAGAATAACTCCCTGTGACACACTTAAAGCGTTAGTAAAGGATTTTTTTTTTTTATTTAAAATACTACTTACCTCTACTGTGCAGTTCGTTTTGCACAGAGTGTCCCCGATCCACGTCTTCTGGGGTCCCTTGGCGGCTGTCTCTGCCCCCCCCCCCCCCGCAATTACTCACCACAGTAATGCAAGAGCATGGTGGTCAGTAATTGCGGGCACGCTCCCGTGATACAGCGAGCGGCCATAGCCGCTCACTGTGTCACTCGGCCCCGCCCCTCGTCGCGTCACTGGATGTGATTGACAGCAGCGCCAGCCAATGGCTGCGCTGCTCTCAATCCATCTGCTCTAGCCAATCAGCGGCCAGGCTGAGCGGCGAAGAGGATCTCGGGACCGCTCCCTAGGACACACCTAACCCCTTCCTTGCCCCCTAGTGGTTAACCCCTTCCCTGACAGTGTCATTTACACAGTAAGCAGTGCATTTTTAGAGCACTGATCGCTGTATAAATGCAAATGGTCCCAAAATAGCGTCTGATTCTGAGAAATAATTTATATATATATATATATATATATATATATATATATATATATATATATATATATATTTTGGGGGATATTTATTATAGCAAAAAGTAAAAAATATTGCTTTTTTTTCAAAATTGTTGCCCTTTTTTTTGTTTATAGCGCAAAAAATAAAAACTACAGAGGTGACCAAATACCACCAAAAGAAAGCTCTATTTGTGGGGGGGAAAAAGACATCAATTTTGTTTGGGTGCAATGTTGCACGCCTGCGCAATTGTCAGTTAAAGCGACGTAGTGCCGAAACGCAAAAAAAAAGGGCCCAGTCATTGGGCAGCCAAATCCTCCGGGGCTGAAGTGGTAAAGTGGAGGTTCACCCAAAAACGTAATTTTTAACATTAGATTGAGGCTCATTTTGTGAAGGAGAATCGGGTATTTTTTTTTAAATCGAAGCAGTACTTACCGTTTTAGAGATGGATCTTCTCCGCCGCTTCAGGGTATGGGCTGCGGGACTGGGCGTTCCTATTTGATTGACAGTCTTCTGACAGGCTTCCGACGGTCGCATCCATCGCGTCACGATTTTCCGAAAGTAGCCGAACGTCGGTGCGCAAGCGCCGTATAGAGCCGCACCGACGTTCGGCTTCTTTCGCGCTACTCGTGACGCGATGGATGCGACCGTCGGAAGCCTTTTGGAAGCCTGTCAATCAAATAGGAACGCCCGCTCCCGAAGACCATACCCGGAGGCGGCGGAGAAGATCTATCTCTAAAACGGTAAGTACTGCTTCGATTTAAAAAAAAAACACCCAATTCCCCTAGACAAAATGAGCATCAATCTAATGTTAAAAAAAAAATTCGGGTGAACTCCCGCTTTAAGTAGCAGAGAATCATATGACAGGAAGCTGCAGTCCACCATAAGCTCAGTAAGAAGACTGCTGAATCTGGCAGCCCTAAGTTTTATGGCACTCATTTTCAAAGCAAATGGAGTGATCTCTCTGCCTTTAGCACAGCTGCGCAGATTCCTGGATAGCGTTCGCAGTTGGCAGATTGATTTTACTTGATGTCTTGAAGAGCTCTTTTAATTATTGTCACAGACAAGGCACAAGACCTGAGCTGTATTTACATGTGTTGTGATTGTCTATCCATCCCCTCGCTCTATAAAAACATCTTTAGTCGACTTCCTCTGCAGCGTCGATCTACCGTTCTGCTAACTGCCTGGGCGCCTGCCAAACGTTATTTATTGACTCTGCGCAGTTATTGGATGATACCATAAAAACAGCAATTTAAGTATAATGAGGCTCAACTGCTTCCTCTCCAGCTCTGTGCAGACGCCTCCTCTCAGGTGTAGCCACCCCCGATGGATTAGATTGATTTGTTTTTGGGATATCTAATGGCTTTTACATCTGTAATGGACTTTGTCCTCCGCATTAGGAGAGAACATATCAGGCTGGACATAGGAGATGTGTTCATACATGTAGTGCAGTATGACCATAGTACACTGTTCTATGATTGCTATGTGTATTTACAAGGCATTCTGGGATTTGTTGGCAATCTTAGGGCTAATTTATGCTTGTGGTTGGGACCAGTGTTGCCAACCTACCAGACTGAAATTAACTGACAAAACACACAAAATTTACTGGCACCGCCAAGTTTTTATTGCTATTTCCAAAAGTTACAAAATTACAGTTTTAAGTGCAAATTTCAGTACTTAGGGCCAGATTCAGGTAGAAGTGCGGCGGCGTAACGTATCGTAGATACGTTACACCGCCGCAAGTTTTCATCGCAAGTGCCTGATTCACAAAGCACTTGCGATGAAAACTACGTCGGCGGCCTCCGGCGTAAGCCCGCGTAATTTAAATGGGCGTGTGCCATTTAAATTAGGCGCGCTCCCGCGCCGAACCTACTACGCATGCTCCGTTTCGGAATTCCCGACGTGCTTTGCGCGAAGTGACGTCATTTTTTCGAACGGCGACGCGCGTAGCGTAATTCCGTATTCCCGGACAGCTTGCGCAAACGACGTTATTTTTTACATTTCGACGCGGGAACGACGGCCATACTTTATACAGCAATACGATTGCTGTGTAAAGTTAAGGCACCAAAAAAAACGACTAACTTTGCGACGGGAAACTAGACTAGCGGCGACGTAGCGAACGCGAAAATCCGTCGGGAATCGCCGTAACTCCTAATTTGCATACCCGACGCTGGTTTACGACGCAAACTCCCCCCAGCGGCGGCTGCGGTATTGCATCCTAAGATCCGACAGTGTAAAACAATTACACCTGTCGGATCTTCTGGCTATCTATGCGTAACTGGTTCTATGAATCAGTCGCATAGATAGAAACCGAGATACGACGGCGTATCAGCAGATACGCCGTCGTATCTCTTTTGTGAATCTGGCCCTCTGTGTGTGTGTATACTGTGTGGCCCTATAATCTATTGCCTGGGGGCCCCATAATCTCCTATTGCCCGGGGGCCCCATAATCTCCTATTGCCCGGAGGGCCCCATGAGTTGACAGTCCACCCCTGTTTGGGACTATCCTATGGACAGACTAATACAATATTACAATAATAATAGGAAGTTAACCGCTTAACGACCGCCGCATGTACATATACGTCGGCAGAATGGCACGGACAGGCAGAATGACGTGCCCGCATGTCGCTGCCTTTCCGCGGGTCGGGGGTCCGATCGGGACCCCAAAACCCCCCCCCCCCCCCCCGGTACATGCGGCGGTCGGAAATCATCGGGGGAGCGATCCGGGATGAGGGGGCGGCGATTCGAATAGCCGCCCCCTCGCGATCGTTCCCCGGAGCTGAAGAACGGGGAGAGCCGTATGTAAACACGGCTTCCCCATGCTTCACTGTGGCGGCTGCATCGATCGTGTAATCCCTTTTATAGGGAGACACAATCGATGACGTCCGACCTACAGCCACACCCCCCTACAGTTGTAAACACACACTAGGTGAAACATAACTCCTTCAGCGCCCCCTGTGGTTAACTCCCAAAATGCAACTGTCATTTTCACAATAAACAATGCAATTTAAATGCATTGTTTGCTGTGAAAATGACAATGGTCCCAAAAATGTGTCAAAATTGTCCGAAGTGTCCGCCATAATGTCGCAGTCACGAAAAAAAAACGCTGATCGCCGCCATTAGTAGTAAAAAAAAAAAATTTATAAAAATGCAATAAAAATATCCCCTATTTTGTAAACGCTATAAATTTTGAGCAAACCAACCGATAAACGCTTATTGCGATTTTTTTTACCCAAAATATGTAGAAGAATACGTATCGGCCTAAACTGAGGAATTTTTTTTTTTTATATATATATTTTTGGGCGATATTTATTATAGAAAAAAGTAAAAAATATTATTTTTTTTTCAAAATTGTCACTCTATTTTTGTTTATAGTGCAAAAAAAAAAAAACGCAGAGGTGATAAAATACCACCAAAAGAAAGCTCTATTTGTGGGAAGAAAAGGCCGCAAATTTAATTTCGGTACAACATTGCATGACCGCGCAATTACCAGTTAAAGCAGCGCAGTGCCAAATTGTAAAAACACCTCTGGGCATTTAGCTGCATATTGGCGGACTAGGAACTAGGCAGATTACGAAATCTACCTAGTAACAGCCATGAGTAAAAAAAAAAATGTTTTACATTAAAGGCAAGCTGTTAATAAAAAGTTTGTTTTTAGGGTGGAACTCCACTTTAGTACACTGCAGATACTTTGAATCGATCATCCAAGGCCTTGGTTACCAAACACTTGGCTTTTCTATGTTTTTTTTTTGTTGTTTTTGTTTTTTGTCAACTTGTTTTTTGTTTCCAAGCCTGCGTATGCCCAATAGGCTGTGTTGTTGTGTAAGGCCGGGTACACACGGACAAACATGTATGGTGAAAGCGGTCCGTCGGACCGTTTTCACCATACATGTCTGCCAGAGGGCTTCTGTACGATGGTTGTACACACCATCGTACAGAAGTCCGCGCGTAAACAATACGCGGGGCGTGTCCGCGGTGTCGCCGCGTCGATGACGCGGTGTCGCCGCGACAATGACGCGGCGACGTGGGCGGCCCGCCTTTAAAATGCTTCCACGCATGCGTCGAAGTCATTCGACGCATGCGAGGGACGGCGGGCGCCTGGACATGTACGGTAGGTCTGTACTGACGACCGTACATGTCCGAGCGGGCTGAATTCCAGCGGGCTGTTTTAAAACAAGTCCAGGAATATTTGCCCGCTGGGAAAAGGCCCGGCGGGCAAATGTTTGCTGGAATTCGGCCCGCTCGCGCCCACACACGAGCAAACATGTCTGCTGAAACTGGCCTGCGGGCCAGTTTCAGCAGACATGTTTGCTCGTGAGTATGGGGCCTAACAGTTACATTATAATCTTAATAAAAAGAATACACAAAAAAAGAAACATACAAAGGGCCAGATTCAGAGAAGAGATACGACGGCGTATCTCCTGATACGCCGTCGTCTCTGAGATACGATTGTCATATCTATGCGACTGATTCATAGAATCAGTTACGCATAGATAGCCCTAAGATCCGACAGGTGTAACTTGTGTGCAATTCTAGGCCGGCCACTAGGTGGCGAGGCCATTGCGGTTGGCGTAGAATATGCAAATGACTAGTTACGGCGATTCACGAACGTCCGCGATGCCCGTCGATCTAAATTTACGTTGTTTCCGTAGCGATACGCGTCGTAAAGTTAATGCTGCCTCCTAGGTGATCTAAGCAATGTTAAGTATGGCCATCGTTCCCGTGTCGAAATTTTAAATTTCACGTTGTTTGCGTAAGTCGTCCGTGAATGGCGCTGGACGCCATTTACATTAACGTCAAACCAATGACGTCCTTGCGACGTCATTTAGCGCAATGCACACCAGGTAATTTGACGGACGGAGCATGCGCAGTACGCTCGGCGCGGGAACGCGCCTAATTTAAATGGTGCCCGCCCCATTTGAATTAGGCGGGCTTGCGCCGAGCGGATTTACGTTACACCGCCGCAAGTTTACAGGTAAGTGCTTTGTGAATCAGGCACTTACGCTGTAAACCTGCGGCGGTGTAACGTAAATGGAATACGTTACGCCGCCGCTGCGCAACGTAATTCTTTCTGAATCTGGCCCAAAGTGTACTGCACCAAAAACTTTACCAGCTAGCACATTACATGAGGGGGATTTCCGTTTTGCTCGTTCTTGGGTAACATCCAATGTCACAATCTGGCCCAGCACTTTGCAGTGAACATTAAAAATGACGGGAAATTAATTCACGCCATATTAGAGGAACTTTTACTGACGTCAGCAAGTAGAGTCACACAACAGGTTGGCTTGGGTTCTGCATGTTTTCTTTTGTGAGTAAGCCTACACCTCGGCTCCCTGACACTTAACACATATCACATGTGTACACAGAGCATTGTTCACTTGTCACACAACTATGTGCCGGCTGAGGGGGAGAGCAATCTTATATACTCTGTGAGTGACAGGGCTCTCGGCAAAAAGTAACTGTGAACTGTTTTTCCCTCTGCTCTACCTCTGCCCTGAAGCTTTATGCAAGATCAGTAATTGAGATATACTCAAGGTGAGTATTCCCATCACCAGAGATTGTTTGTTTCCTGCGGAGTTTCAGGTTGATTTTTGATTACCAATAGCTTCTGCTCACAACCTATTTTCAGTGTATATATATATATATATATATATATATATATATATATATATATATATATATATATATATATACACACACACATATATATATATATATATATACACACACACACACACACACACACACATATATACACACATACACACAGTAAAACCTTGGATTGAGAGTAACTTGGTCTGAGATTGGGGTGGTAATGATGTGCTGTAACCTCTAGCAACTAATCAGTGAGCCGTAATGATGTGCTGCAATGTCTAACAAGCGATTAGGGAGCATTAATAATATGCAGTAACCTCTAGCAACCAATGAGTGGTAATGATGTGCACTAACCTTCAGCAACCAATTAGTGAACAGTAATGATATGCTGTAATCTCTAGCAAGCAATCAGTGAGCAATAATAATTTGCAGTAACCTCTAGCAATCAATCAGTTTGTAGTAATGATTAGACATGTGCAATTTGTTTCGTTTCTAATTCGTTTTTTAACGGAAATTCGGAAATTCGTTAATACGAATTAACAATTTTTTTTATTTCCGAATTTTCGGACTTTCGAAAATTTCGAATTTCCAGAATTTTCGGATTTCCGAAAACTTGAATTTCTGAATTTTCGTATTTCCGAATTTTTCAATTTCCGAATTTTCGAATTTCCGATTTTTTTCATTTCAGAAATTTCGTATTTCCGAAATACAAATTTTTTTCTTTTTTTTTAATTTTCAAATTTTAGAAATTCAGAATTTTCGAAATTTCAAATTTATTTTTTATTTTCGAATTTTTCAATTTTCGAATTTTTTATTTTTTGAATTTTCAAATTTCGAATATTCGAATTTTTTAAATTTCGAATATTCGAATTTTCGAATTTTTCATTTTCGATTTTCAAATTTTACAATTTTCGAAATTTCGAATTTTCGATTTTTTTTCTTTTTCGAATTTTCAAATTTTGAATATTCGAATTTTCGATTTTTTTTTTCGAATTTACGAATTTTTCATTTTAGAATTTTAGAAATTTTGAATTTTCGAATATTCGAAAATTCGAAAATTAAAAAAATCGGAATGTTCGAATTTCGAAATTCAGAGTTTTCGAAATTGTGTAATTTTCGAAATTGTGTAATTTTCAATTTTTTTAATTTTAGAATTTTAGAAATTCCGAAATCCCAAATTTTCGAATTAAATTTTTTTTGTATTTCAGAATTTTTTCATTTCAGAATTTTCCGAAATTTCGGAAATTCGGTTTTATGGAAATTTGGATTTCGAATTTTCCAAATTCAGAATTTTCGAATAGAAAAAATCGAAAATTCGAAAATTCAGAATTTTGAAAATTCGAAAATTCGAAATATAAAAGATTTGAAAATTTGAAATTTCGAAAATTAAAAAATTTGAAATTTCGAAAATTTAAAAATTCGAAAATGTTTCGAAAAGAGAAGAGAGGCGCCTCTAAGTGTAGCAATGTGGTTACATTTAATGAAGGTGTAACATATAGCAACTCCAGTGGCGGCTGGTGCTCAAATTTTTTTGGGGGGGCGCAAACGAAAAAAAACAATTGCAGCCTCACTTTGCCCATCAAATGCAGCCACTGTGCCATCAATTGTCACCACTGTGCCATGCCATCAAACTCAGTCACTGTGCCATGCCATCAAACACAGCCACTGTGCCATCAATTGTCACCACTATGCCATGCCATCAATTGTCACCACTGTGCCCAGCAATTGTTACCACTGTGCCCATCAACTGTTGCCACTGTGCCCATCAATTGTAGCCACTGTTCCCCGCAATTGTCGCCACTGTTCCCCCGCAATTGTCGCCACTGTGCCCAGTAAAATGCTGTCACTGTGACCTGTATGTGCCATCAATTGTTACCACTGTGCCCATCAATTGTTACCACTGTGCCCATCAATTGTTACCACTGTGCCCAGCAATTGTCGCCACTGTGTCCCGTAATTATCGCCACTGTCCCCAGTAAAATTCTGCCACTGTGACATGTATGTGCCATCAATTGTTACCACTGTGACCTGTAAAATGCCCCCCCTCCCCCCGCCTGGCACTTACCTTTCTGGGGTCAGCCGTCCCTCGATGTCTTCTCCCGCCCTCAATGATGCTTCAGCCAATCAGGTTACCGGTAACCAGAACCGGTGAACCTGATTGGCTGAGACGCCTGTCAGTCTCATCCAAGGAACGCACCGCCGATACGCCCCAAGGATAAGCATTCAGGAAGCTGACTACATCCTGAGGGCTGTACTCGGAACGCCTATCAGAGCCGCTGGCTCTGATAGGCACTTCCACACAGCCAACCAGCTGCCGTTATTCAGATGGCCGGCGCTTCAGCCATTTGAATAGTGGGCGGCAGCGGCGAAAATATATAGATTCATGCAATGCATGAATCTATGTATTTCAGTGGCTGCGCGAGAGCCAGAGAGGGCGGCGTCCAGCGCCCTCTATGGACAAACCACCACTGAACAACTCACATGGTTGATGATTAAAACAGGCACATCTAAGTATGCAGGAATCTGGGGGAAAGCTGTCCACATAGACCGTCCTCTGCACCGCCATTGATGTCATCCCTTCCACGAGTGCTTCACAAGCGAATCGAGCCTCGCTTTCAGATCACTCTACTGCAAGGTAGTCTTGCAGACCGACTGCGGTGAGAGTCGGGCGGTGCGGAGGACGGTCTATGTGGACAGCTTTACCCCGGATGCCTGCATAGTTAGATGTGCCTGTTCTACTCATCAACCATGTGACTTGCTAAATATTGTACTAGGGTTGTCCCGATACCGATACTAGTATCGGTATCGGGACCGATTCCGAGTATTTGCGGGAGTACTTGTACTCCCGCAAATACCCCCGATGCCTAAATAGAATACTTGCCCCCCCCTGGCGCCGCCGCCGCTACGCCGCATCCCGCCGCATCCCTGCTGCCGCCGCCGCTTGTTAATACGGGCGGGGAAAATTACAGCTTTCATTTGAATAGCTGTAGTGTTTCCCGCCGCGCCGCGTATAGACACTCCCCCTTGCTCGGGTGAACTGTCCAATCCCGAGCAAGGGGGAGTGTCTATACGCAGCGCGGCGCGAAAGACTACAGCTATTCAAATGAAAGCTGTAATGTTCCCCGCCCGTATTAACCAAGCGGCGGCGCGGCAGCATGTAGGTAAGAATGTAACACATTCTGTGTGTAGGTTTATTAATACCAATCCCACGCAGGAGAAAGTAAAGGTTGGAGATGAGTGACAACGGTTTACGAAAACAAACACTGGACTTGGGTTGGTAGAACTGCAAAAAATCGAATATCCGAAAAATATACCTGATACACGAGCAGTTTCAGTCCCAGAAGTGATGTAGCCGAGGGGTCATCCACACCCTCATGGAACCAGGGCAGTATTTAGATTAGACATGTGCACTGCCGAAAAATGTGTTATGATCGCAATTTGTAAATTTGAAAATTCGTAAATTCGTAATTTTGGAAGTTTGAAAATTCGGAAATTCGAAAATCAAAAAATAAGAAAGAAAATTAGAAAGCGTATTTATATATATATATATATATATATATATATATATATATATATATATACATATACACACACACACACAAGGCGGTCGGCAAGCAGTTAATAATAATAATAATAAATAATAACAATAAAATCTTTTTATTATTATTATTTATTTTTAATTTGTTTCCGTTCCACCCGTTAGATGCCGCATTCGTTATTTCAAATAATCCGTAACTTTGGATAAATTCCAATTCGTTACGTTCACTAACAGCCAAATTTGGAAGGAAATTTCAATACCCATCATTTAATAGTCAGTTATTCGTTAGGATTTGGGGGATTTTGGTTCTTTCTAATTTTCTTTCACGTTTTTGGATTTTCTAATTTTCTAATTTTTCGAACTTCCAAAATTACGAATTTTCAAATTTACAAATTGCGATCATAACAAATGACCTGAAAAAAAAATGATTAAGCCCTGGTTCACACTGAGTACGATTTGGTACGATTTGAGATGCGATTTCACATGTCAAATCGCATCTCAAATCGGCGGCATTTGCCGGCAATTGTCGGCAATGGCACCGTCCGAATCGGTGCGACGCCGCATCTGCGGCGCTGCACCGATTTCAAAAAGTAGTTCCTGTACTACTTTTTGCGATTTTGGGCCGCGATTTACATTAAACCCTGCACAGGTGTCTCTTAAATCGCGGCCGAAATCGCAGGCAAAATCAAGGCAAAACCGCAGCCGCGAAATCGAGATTTTACCGCGATTTTGAATTCGCAGCAGTGTGAACCTAGCCTAAAACGAACAAATTTTTCGGCAGTGCACATGTCTAATCTAAAAACTGCCCTGGTTCCATGAGGGTGTGGATGACCCCTCAGCTAGATCACTTCTGGGACTGAAACTGCTCGTGGATCAGGTATATTCTTCAGATATTCGATTTTTTGCAGTTCTACCAACCCAAGTCCAGTGTTTGTTTTCGTAAACCGATGTCACTCATCTCCAACCTTTACTTTCTCCTGCGTGGGATTGGTATTAATAAACCTACACACAACATTCATAAACTGGTGAGAAGCTATCAGTGTTGCACATCAGGTTGTCATGCAATAGGCAGGTAAGCGACGTGAACCTTGAAGGAGAGTTGGGGGAATATAAGTGAGTTCGGATGAATGACATAAATAAACTGTAAGGAATGTGCTCATCCAGGGCTATGCTTAGTCACAACTTGGTTGATAAACAGTCAATTTATAATCCGAACTGAAAGACAATTTATTTTCTGAAGCACTGTGGATCATAGTTTTGTTTGTTTTCTCTTGCAGAAGCCTGTTTTCACCAACTTTTTATCTTTTTGCATCTCAGTGCTGCTGATCTCCTGCAGCCTGTTATTAACCACTTCCAATATAGGTATATATAGGTAGATTCAGTAAGAGTTAGGCCGGCTTATCAGTAGATAAGCCGACCTAACTCAGAATCTACGCCGACCTAAGTTTAAGCGTATGCTCAAACAGAGATACGCTTAAACATATCTAAGATACGACGGCTTGCGCCGTCCTAGCTTAGATTGCAATATTTTGGATGGCCGCTAGGTGGCGCTTCCATTGCGGTCGGCGTAGAATATGTAAATGAGTAGATACGCCGATTCACGAACGTACACCCAGCCGACGCAGTACTTTTACGTCGTTTACGTAAGAGATAGGACGCGTAAAGTTAGAGCTAGGCCCTATTGGAATAGTAATGTCAAGTATGGCCGCCGTTCCCACGGCGAAATTCGAATGTTTTACGTTGTTTGTGTAAGTCGTCCGTGAATCGGGATTTACGTAGTTTACGTCCACGTCAAAATCAATAGGCCCGTGCGGCGTACTTAGCCGCAATGCACACTGGGAAATGTAGGCGCCCGGCGAATGCGCAGTTCGAAAAAAACGTAAAAAAACGCAAGGTCAAGCACTATTAACATAAAACACGCCCCCCTCAAACACATTTAAATTAGGCGCCCTTACGCCCGCCGCTTTAGGCTACGCCGCCGTAACTTAGCAGGCAAGTACCCTGTGAATCATGTACTTGCCTCGCTAACTTACAGCGGCGTAGTGTCCATCTGCATGCCTCACTGTGCCTCACTGTGTCCATGTGCATGCCTCACTGTGCCCATGCCCCACTGTGCCCATGCCTCACTATGTCCATGCCTCACTGTGCCCATGCCTCACTGTGCCCATGACTAGCCACTAGGCGGCCATGTGAAATCACATAGGTATACTTCATTCCGCGTTCCAGCCATTAGGGGCACACGCACGCCCCCTGCTCGCCCCTGGTGCCGACGCATGTGTAGGGTGACCACGTGTCACGGATTGCCCGGGAAAGTCCCGCATTTTGTAGGTCTGTCCCGGGCACAATCATTCCAGGACAATACAGTGTCCCTGAATGAAACTGACACAGCAACCCCCAACAGCCAATCTGATACCCCCAAAAAAGGCTGCCACATCACCACTTTACTCACTGACAGTACCTGTCCTGGCCGGGAATGCCTGGAGGAGCACAATCCCGCCCCCTGATTGTGTTTGAAGAAATAATAAATCCCTCCTCTTGTGTCCAATCACTGTGCTGTGATTCGTTACAGCACAAGCTGATTTTTGGAAAAGGAGGGTGTCCCTGAATGGTATCTTGGAAATGTGGTCACCCTACGCGCGTGCCCTGCGGGCGTAATCACCGCCGGGCACCCGCGATCGCTCGTTACAAAGCGAGAATCGGGAGCTGTGTGTGTACAATGTATGAACAGCGATCTGTTATATCCCATAGTCATTCCCACCCCACCTTCAGTTAGAACACACACAGGGAACATAATTAACACCTTCCTCGCCCTTCCAGTGTCATTTTTACAGTAATCAATGCATTTTTATAGCACTGATCGCTATAAAAATGCCAATGGTCCCAAAAATGTGTCAAAAGTGTCCGAAGTGTCCGCCATAAGGTCGCAGTACCGATAAAAATCGCTGATCGCCGCCATTACTAGTAAAAAAATTAATATTTATAAAAATGCCATAAAACTATCCCCTATTTTGTAGACGCTATAACTTTTGTGCAAACCAATCAATAAACGCTTATTGCAATTTTTTTTTACGAAAAATATGTAGAAGAATATGTATCGGCCTAAACTGAGGAAAAAAAAAGTTTTTTATATATATTTTTGGGGGATATTTATTATAGCAAAAAGTAAAAAATATTCATTTTTTTTCAAAATTGTCGCTCTATTTTTGTTTATAGCGCAAAAAAATAAAAACCGCAGAGGTGATCAAATAACACCAAAAGAAAGCTCTATTTGTGGGGAAAAAAAGGATGCCAATTTTGTTTGGGAGCCACGTCGCACGACCTCGCAATTGTTAGTTAAAGTGACGCAGTGCCGAATCGCAAAAAAGTGGCCCAGTCATTGACCAGCAAAATGGTCCAGGGCTGAAGTGGCTAGACTTATGTTTAACATGGGAGTATATAGAAGGGGTGCCCGGCTTTGGAAAAATCGGTGCTCCCCGGCCGTAGGTCCCCCAGACAGCAAACTTTGCACACTTGTAGAGAAGAACTGGGGCTACATGTAGGGCTACAGATTGTAGAGGAAGAGTGGGGCTCCCAAGTTTGGGGTCCAGGGGAGGTACGGCCGGCTGGTACCGGGTCCCCAAATCCCGGGAGATTAGGCGCAAAAAGGTGACTCGAGTATAAGCCGAAGAGGTCATTTTCAGCACAAAAAAATTGCTGAAAAACTCAGCTTATACTCGAGTATATACACTATATATAAAATTTACTTTTTATCTAACAAAAAGTGTTTTCTAGCCCTATTCATCTGATTTCTAAATTGCTGCGTTTGTAAATTCCAAAAGCCAATATAAAGGAATAGAAGTGGTAAAAAAAAAAGCACTGGGTTTAACTAATCTTGTTTTTTTGTACAAGTCTCCTTTAAGGGGGCGTGGCAAGGGGTGTGTCCTATGCCTGCATACTTTTGCTGACAGGTGTCCCTCATTCCCATCTCAAAAAGTTGGGAGGTATGCTCACTTTAACGGGGACTGCATGTCTTTGCTCATGGTGCCGGTGGGCTTCCCAAAGTTGACAACAGCAGAAAAAGCTTGCACAGTGAGTGCAGGAATACAGTAATGCCGCGTACACACGATCAGCCCATCCCATGAGAACGGACCGATGGACCATTTTCAACGGTTGACCGATGAAGCTGACTGATGGTCCGTCGCGCCTACACACCATCGGTTAAAAAACTGATTGTGTCAGAACGCGGTGACGTAAAACACATGACGTGCTGAAAAAAATGAAGTTCAATGCTTCCAAGCATGCGTCGACTTGATTCTGAGCATGCGTGGATTTTTAACCGATGGACGTGCCTACTAACGATCGGTTTTGTTCTATCAGTTAGGAATCCATCGGTTAAATTTAAAACAAGTTGGCTTTTTTTTAACCGATGGTTAAATAACCGATGGCGCCCACACACGATCGGTTTTGACCGATGAAAACGGTCCATCAGACCATTCTCATCGGTTTAACCGATCGTGTGTACGCGGCATTAGTCTCCACCAGAGGGGGATGGGATAGGGTGACAATGCAGCAGAACAATTGGTACACAGAGATAGGGAGTTGTCACTCCATAACAGGAAAAAAAACGTTAAAAAAAGGACCTTTATAGCAGAGTCTCTAATCAGCAATGATCATGTTCCCTATTGATTTGGGAGCAATAGGTCTGACTTAGAAGGGGTTGGGTCTGACCCTTGCAGAGAGACCAGAGCTTCCACATAGAGCATGGGTCCTTCTTTGCAGTATGCTGGCAGTAGGGCAAATCTCTGTGGGAGGCATGGCTTTGTTTAATGTGAATGGGTGGATCTACTGTTGCTGGAGGGGATATATTGCTGCTGGGGTTCCTATGGTTACTGGGGAGGATCTATTGTTGACAGGGGTCTGTAGTGGCTGATATGATCTATTGTTGCTGGGGGGGTCTATAAATTGCTTAGCACCACTAAATTATACTTGATTCTGCTTGGCGCTCGCAGTTCACCCAGGTGTGTTAGAACAGCGAATGAATATTCGCTGTTCTAACACTTAACTGCCTCTCCGTCAATCAGGCGCTCAAGTCTGTTGCCCGTCACTTGATTGGCTGAAACGTCAGGCGCTGTGATTGGACGCCTATCAGGGGTCCTTTCGCCTATAAGAGTGGACGGGAGGAGAGGAGGACGGGAGAAGACCCATGGAGGACACCGCTCCCCGTGACCCGCTGCCCCACCAAGACAGGGTAAGTGCCGGTCAGACAGGCAGGGGGGAAATCACAGTGGCGGCATTCGTTGGGCAGAGTGGGAGCATTTGATGGCACAGTGGCTGAGTCTGATGGGCACAGTGGCTGCGTCAGATGGGCACAGTGGCTGCGTCTGATGGGCACAGTGGCTGCGTCTGATGGGCACAGTGGCTGCATCTGATGGGCACAGTGGCTGCGTCTGATGGGCACAGTGGCTGCGTCTGATGGGCACAGTGGCTGAGTCTGCTGGGCACAGTGGCTGCAATTGATGGGCACAGTGGCTGCGTTTGATGGGCACTGTGGCAGCATTTAATGGCACAGTGGCTGCAATTGGTGGCACAGTGGCTGCAATTGATGGCACAGTGGCTGCAATTGATGGGCACAGTGGCTGCGTTTGATGGGCACAGTGGCTGCATTTGATGGGCACAGTGGCTGCGTTTGACGGGGCACAGTGTGAGCATTGGATGGCACAGTGGTAGCATTGGATGGGCGCATAGGCTGCATTCGATGGGCACAGTGGCAGCATTTGATGGGCACAGTGGCAGCGTTTGATGGCACAGTGGCTGCGTTTGATGGCACAGTGGCTGCAATTGATGGCACAGTGGCTGCGTCTGATGGGCACAGTGGCTGCGTCTGATGGGCACAGTGGCTGCAATTGATGGGCACAGTGGCTGCAATTGATGGGCACAGTGGCTGAGTTTGATGGGTTTTTTTCAGAATTTTTTAGATTGTTTGTGCCACCTGCCACTGCAAAGCGCTGGTACTGGGAGGTGGGTAGGGGCAGGAAAAAAAAGGACTGTGCTCAGAGGTAGGTAGTGGGAGAGGACAAGGGGTGACTCAGGGGGGTACCAATTGCACCAATTCTTCAACAAAAAGCCCTGGCGAGATGTAATAAATACCTGGAATTACACATTGCTAAGCATAACATAATAAATGTGGTGCTATGCATGCTTTGTATTCTATATGATGCCGCCGTACAGCACAGGAGGGGTGTTTTGATGACAGGAAAAGGACAATCACGTTACAAATTCGCAGCTGGGAATTGAGACGAGAACTCTGCAATTAGCTGTTCAGCTGAAGTCGCCCTTTAAAGCCAAACAACGCATGCACATGTGTGCTCACCCAGGACACTGCAACCATAACAAATTGGCCCAATCTATCCCACTACATAATATAACATAAATTATGCATCACTATTACTTTAACCGGCTGCCTTTTAAGTATTTCTGCATCTTCGGCCACAAGATGAATAACCATTAGCAGCTTAATGCATTGTTACTGTGTAAATTACCTAATTTTACTTGCGGTGGAATCCGTTTCATCGATCAGCGTTGCAGCAGAGAGTACTATGCTCCCCTTATTTATCTCTGTGATCCATACGGAGATTGCGCTTCTAATGTTCACAATCCAGGTTATAGTACTGCAGTAGTATTAACAGCGAAATACACTTCATGTAATACCATAAGTGCAAATACCAGTGTTGAGTCGTAATCAAAAGCAATCGGACGCGGATCAGATTTATTTCGCTGGAGGGGACACTAATCCTATTAATATATACAGTTTCATTTATGCATAACACAAAGCATGGCTGTCTTAGTGCATTATGTGTCAAACCGTATATCTTTAATAAAGATCCCAATCTGATAGATAATATACAATCAGTGCCGGGACAAGGTCATCCAGAGCCCAGGGCGAACATGACAAATTGCGCCCCCCACCCCCAAAATGTATGAGCTTTATGAGTCAGCAAAAATCCTCTCCCCCAAAAAAACTGAGCGCTATTCTGCATGCTTAGCTCTAATCCTCTCATTCCACATAAGCTCCATACACAATACGGGGTAAAATCTTCCGAGGCTGAAGCTGTTAAATTGTTAAAAAAATATATATTTTTTTTAGAAATTAGAAAAAATATTTTAATATACTGTAAATTTTGTAATTTGGGGGGGGGGGGGGGGCTGTCAGGTAGGCTGTACAGGGCCCTGTGGCTTCTAACGGCAGCCTTCCCTATCATCATGCCCCTTGTTAGCATGCCTTGATTAACCACTTAAGCCCTGGACCAGGGGCGGACTGACAACTCATGGGGCCCCCGGGCAATAGAAGATTATGGGGCCCCCAGGCTTACAGATGGCCACCAAGCCAGGTGGCAGTACAGAGGCGGGGCAGCTAAAATCTCGGGATTTTCACATCAAAAGCATGTAGGTTTTGGACATATCAGGGACAGATGTAAAAAAAACACAGATTTTTACATACTGTCCCTGGTTTTAATGAGCCTGGCAACCCTGATGGGGCTCCCTAGTGGCATGGGGCCCTCGGGCAGTGCCCGAGTTCCTCAATGGTCAGTCCGCCCCTGCCCTGGACCAATATGCAGCTAAATGCCCAGAGGTGTTTTTACAATTTGGCACTGCGCTGCTTTAACTGGTAATTGCGCGGTCATGCAATGTTGTACCAAAACGAAATTTGCGTCCTTTTTTCCCCACAAATAGAGCTTTCTTTTGGTGGTATTTGATCACCTCTGCGGTTTTTATTTTTTGTGCTATAAACAAAAATAGAGCGACAATTTTGAAAAAAATTCAATATTTTTTACTTTTTTCTATAATAAATATCCCCCAAAAATATATAAAAAAAAACGTTTTTTTCCCTGAGTTTAGGCCGATACGTATTCTTCTACATATTTTTGGTAAAAAATCGCAATAAGCGTTTATCGGTTGGTTTGCGCAAAATTTATAGCGTTTACAAAATAGGGGATAGTTTTATTGCATTTTTATTATTTATTTATTTTTTACTACTAATGGCGGCGATCAGCGATTTTTTTTTCGTGACTGCAACATTATGGCGCACACTTCGGACAATTTTGACACATTTTTGGGACCATTGTCATTTTCACAGCAAAAAATGCATTTAAATTGCATTGTTTATTGTGAAAATTACAGTTGCAGTTTGGGAGTTAACCACAAGGGGGCGCTAAAGGGGTTATGTTTCACCTAATGTGTGTTTACAACTGTAGGGGGGTGTGGCTGTAGGTCTGACGTCATCGATCGAGTCTCCCTATAAAAGGGATCACCCGATCGATGCAGCCGCCACAGTGAAGCACGGGGAAGCCGTGTTTACATATGGCTCTCCCCGTTCTTCAGCTCCGGGAAGCGATCACGAGGGGGCGGCTAGAAACAAATAGCCGCCCCCTCATCCCGGATCGCTCCCCAACGATTTCCGACCGCCGCATGTACCAGGGGGGGTCCCGAACGGACCCCCGACCCACGTCTAGGCAGCGACGTGCGGGCACGTCGTTCTGCCTGTCCGTGCCATTCTGCCGACGTATATGTACCGTTAAGCGGTTAAATAAGGTGGAGAGTGTGACATAAATGCCCCACCCCTCCACCTCATCCAATCAGAGAACATTTTGCATTCATTCAGAGGTTGCAAAGCATTCTCTGAATGGTTCTGGTGCCAGACAGCCAACCTCCCGTGTTCTCCTCCTTAGTTCAGAATGCAGCAGGGCAGCCTCTTGGCACAAGACCCGGAATCAAGTGGAGATCACTGGAGTAGCGGTATCTACGTCAGTGATTTGCAGCTTCCAGGCGTATCAGCCAGGTATGGTAGGCACATAATTACATTGGTCCAAGCTTTCCTGCAATGCGTTTTTTGGAAAGGTGCAGGGACTTTTATCATGCAGCATGGTGTGTTTTTGGCTCAATAGACTAAAGCCCCATACACACGGTCGGACTTTTTGACAACAAACTTCAAAATTACCAGGTTTTCAAAAAAATCCGACCGTGTATTCGCTCCATCGGACAAACTTTTTCAGTTTTCATTAGACAAAAGTTCTGCAAACGCACAAACTTTTCAGCAACAAAAGTCCTACGGTGCAAAGTCCTATCGTGTGTACAGAAGTCCATCGGAAGTACAAACACGTATGCTTAGAATGTTAAAATCAACCAACAATAGCAGAAGTTGACCAAAGGGTGGCGGTAAAGAGCTGAAAAGAGCTGAAAAACCATGTGATTTTGGGAAAGTTTGCTGAAAAAGTCCTGCCGTGTGTATGCATACCAAGATCACGGCCAACGCCCTTCAAACAAAAATCCACGGAAAAGTTTGTTTGAAGTCCGATCGTGTGTATGAGGCGTTAGTGTTACTAAACCCAGAATCTGCATTCACAATACCTGGTCTCCAACAATACACAGAACATGGAAATGCAATAATTTTAGTAAATATAAACTTCTAAATACCCTTTCTCATCAGCAGTATATAGCAGTCTTGTGACTTCTATTAGTGTCCAGCTGAGCACTGGTTAAAGCTAGTAGGAGAAGTTTTCATTCTCCTTTGACTGTCCTATGAGGCTACAGGACTAGGGTTGTCATCTCATCCCTTTAAACCCGAACACATATGAATTACACAGGTTCTGAGGCTACCGTATTTATCGCGGTATAACGCGCTCCCGCGTATACCGCGCACCCCTAAAGTTGCCCCCAATCCTGTGGAAAAAAAGTTTTTTTTGTACTTACAGTTTTGGTGTCTTACGCGGCGTCCATCGGCGGCCTCGTCGGGTCCGGCGTCCTTCTGCGGCTTCGGGTGTCCTCTTCGTCAGGTCCGGCGTCCTTCTGCGGCTTCGGGTGTTTTCTTCGTCGGGTCCGGCGTCCGTCTGCGGCTTCAGGTGTCCTCTTCGTCGGGTCCGGCGTCCTTCTGCGGCGTCCTCGCGTCCTCCCCGCTCGTTTCCCGTGCCGAGTTTTGAATACTACGCCGACATATACAGAGTGCAGTACACTCGTGTATTGTCGGCAATACTCGGCTACCCGCGCTGACATCCTGTACGTCCAGGATGTGAGCGCGGAGGGAGCCGAGATTGCCCGACTATACCCGAGTGTACTGCGCTCTGTATATGTCGGCGCAGTATTCAAAACTCGGCGCGGGAAACGAGCGGGGAGGACGCCGCAGAAGGACGCCGGACCCGACGAAGAGGACACCTGAAGCCGCAGACGGCGCAGTATTCAAAACTCGGCACGGGAAAGCGGGTATCGGCGTATACCGCGCACCCACGATTTTGCCCTGATTTTCAGGGCAAAAAAGTGCGCGGTATACCCCGATAAATACGGTAATTTAATGCAGGTAAGGCAACCAAGTGAGTTTAATTACCACCTTAAAGTGGTTGTAAATCCCCCCCCAAAAAAAAACTGCAAGACAAAGGCATAATGAGCTAGTATGCATAGCATACTTACCTTAGATCAAAGCCCACACATCGGTCCTCGTCCCCCCCCCGTCCGGCGGTGACATCTCTCCCTGGGGTTACTTCCGGGTGTCGGGGCTCCGACGCTGTAATTGGCCGGAGCTGCAATGGCGTGCGGGAAATGCTGCCAGTAATGGCACATGGACTGAAGCAACGGCACATAGGTGCCATTGCTTCAGTTTGCCACAGTGCGCATGTGTCGATGACATCGGCACATGCAGTCGACAGGGGATACAGGTTTAGGAGATATCCTGGGTAGCCTTAATATAGGGTATAAAATCACTTTAATGCAGGTAAGGCAACCAACTGAGTTTAATTATACAACTTGTGCAATTCATATGTGTTCGGGTTTAAAGGGATGAGGTAGCAACCCAATGCAAGACCCCTGACCCTCTGTCTGGACAGTGCTGATTGGCCCTGTGCCCATCACATGCACTGTCCCCAATTTTTTTTTTCTAGTAATACACCTTAAAGCGGGAGTTCACCCAAAAATCAACTTACTGCAGTTAGATCCAGCATACTGCTGACATCTCCAGTATGCTGGTCTTTTTTTTTTGGTACTTATCGTTTTAGCAGTATTTCTTCTATGGCTCCGAGCGGGGATTACTTCCTGGTATAGGCGTTCCCGAAGACAAGCAAGTTGATTGACAGCCTTCGATATCGCGTCACAGCTTCCGAAAATCCACACGAGTGACACTCTGCAATTTACGGCGCCTGCGCAGTCAGCTCTACACGGCAGGCGCAGGCGCCGTAAACAGCCAAGTGTCACCTCGGCTGTTTTCGGAAGCCGTGACGCGCTATCGAAGGCCGTCAATCAACTTGTTTGCCTTCGGGAACGCCCATTCCCCGCAGGATTCCCCACTCGGAGCCATAGAAGAAATACTGCTAAAACGATAAGTACCAAAATAAAAAAAAAAAGATCAGCATACTGCAGATGTCAGCAGTATGCTGGATCTAACTGCAGAAAGTTGATTTTTGGGTGAACTCCCGCTTTAATCTGAGCATGTGCAGAGTGCCCCCAGGGCTCTTTACTATCAGGAGATGGATTGGGGACAGTAAAAGAAGGAGAAGATCAGAGAAGACAGAATCAAGCAGCCTTTTTACACAATGCAGAGGATTAACCCCTTTGGTTCCACAGTGAGTATAACAAGCATGCTCTGCTGCCTATACAGACTAATTTTACTGTTGTGGGTTTCATAACAATTTAATGGAATGGCATCAAAAATGCATGAAAACATGTTTTTGGTGTGTTTTACCGCATGACAACATCAGCACATCCGAAAAAATGAAAAACACATGAAAAATCCAAAAAATGCTGCAAAACGCACCAACCGCACATCCATAGATGCGAACCTAACCTTAAAAATTTATTTTGTCACATGTTTTGCCACAATTTGGAATTCCGGGCAGAATTGCGTCGCTTCTGCCCACGATTCCAGATCACCTAATATGAACGGCGCCTAAATGTTCTGTAGGTTCTCTTGATGGCATCTTTCTTTGTTCTTTCACAATCTTTGTAAAGAAGAATGAGAGCGAAGCTTCAGCAGGGATTGACATTTCAATGGAGAACAATGGAACGTTTACCAAGAATGAAATGTGTCTCCTATTATTCCATTCTCAGCTGTTTAGAAAGAGATGATGCACATTTTGCTCGCTTTCAACTATTTCAGACCCTTCTACTTTTCAACAGAAACTTCTTGATTAAAAACAGGAAGAGTATTTCATCAGAACAGAATAGCTGGGAGAGCCTGAAGTATCTGAAACACCTGAAGCTCATTAAACGGCTTTTAAAGATTTTCCAGAAATGAACACGTGCTGCTTTTATTTTTTATTTTTTTATAACTTTTATTGAAAAATGTCCCCATTTAGCCATGACAAATCCAATTTATTGCATGGGAAGAAAAGCTTTGTGTTAGGGCTAGACTATAGGCAGCTAAATATACTGTATGGTTTAAAAAGATATTTGAAAAAGTTTGTAATTTTGTTACATTTTGTGATCCAGGTACCTCTGACAGACAGCATAGCCTTGATAGCAAGCAATTTTGTTGCAAGTTTGAAAATGACTTGTTAACCACTTAAGCCCCGGACCTTTAGGCAGCTAAAGGCACAGGCCTGGTTTTGCGATTCGGCACTGCGTCGCTTTAACAGACAATTGCGCGGTCATGCGACGTGGTTCCCAAACAAAATTTATGTCCTTTTTTTCCCACAAATAGAGCTTTCTTTTGGTGGTATTTGATCACCTCTGCAGTTTTAATTTTTTGCGCTATTAACAAAAATAGAGCGACAGTTTTGAAAAAAATGCAATATTTTTTACTTTTTTCTATAATAAATATCCCCCAAAAACATATATAAAAACATTTTTTTTCCTCAGTTTAGGTCGATACGTATTCTTCTACCTATGTTTGGTAAAAAAAAATCGCAATCAGCGTTTATCGGTTGGTTTGCGCAAAATTTATAGCGTTTACAAAATAGGGGATAGTTTTATTGCATTTTTATCAATTATTATTTTTTTACTACTAATGGCGGCGATCAGCGATTTTTTTCATGACTGCGACATTATGGCGGACACTTCGGACAATTTTGACACATTTTTGGGACCATTGTCATTTTCACAGCAAAAAATGCATTTAAATTGCATTGTTTATTGTGAAAATGACAGTTGCAGTTTGGGATTTAACCACAGGGGGCGCTGAAGGGGTTATGTTTCACCTAGTGTGTGTTTACAACTGTAGGGGGGTATGGCTGTAGGTCTGACGTCATCGATTGTGTCTCCCTATAAAAGGGATGACACGATTGATGCAGCCGCCACAGTGAAGCACGGGGAAGCCGTTTTTAAAAACGGCTCTCCCCGTTCTTCAGTTCCGGGGAGCGATCGCGGGGAGGTGGCTAGAAACGAATAGCCGCCCCCTCATCCCGGATCGCTCCCAGATGATTACCGACCGCCGCATGTACCGGGGGGGTCCCGATCGGACCCACGTCTAGGCAGGGACGTATAGGCACCTCCATCTGCCTGTACGTGCCATTCTGCCGACGTATATATTTACATGCGGCGGTCGTTAAGTGGTTAAGCTATTGCTAGACTTGCCCGGCTTCACAAGTTTGTTGCACAATTGCAGCAAATCCGCATTGCATGACTCCAGATCAACTTTCTTTGCAAACATTCTGCAAGTCTGCTGGTTCAGTTATGATGTGCAATAGTCATCCCACCACAGGGGGGCACTGTGGCTGAATTGTCATGCTGTAGACTTGCAGAGGTCTTGCTGTAGACTCACCACTGCAACTTTGCTTTTGCTAGAGACTTGCTACGCAAATTGGAAACTAGAATTTGTGCTTCAAGTGCTCTGCAAGTGTACAATGTGACAATGTGCAGAAAGTTAACAGACTTACAGACCCGTCTTGCATTCTGAGGCCTCATTCACACAGGCGTACATATGGATGTATACCTGCAAAGGGCCATCTTCCCTCGCACAGGATCGACAGGTCAGGGCTGGGAGCAGGGGTGGGCAGGAGGGACGGCTACCCTGGGCGCGGTTGGGGATTTGAAAGGTTGTGCTAGAAAGGGGTGATTTGAAGTGGGATTTGTACTAGGAGGGTGGACTTGTGTTAGAAAGAGCAATATAGAGGGAGGATTTGTGCTAGTAGGAATGATTGGGGGAATTTGTGCTAGGAGGGGAAATTGGGGGGAGGATTAGTGCTAGGAGAGGGTATTTGGGGGGATTTGTGCTGGGGAAGGGGGATTTGGAGAGGGGAAAAGATTTGTGTTCAGAGGGAAAATTTTAGGGGCAGAGGATTTGTGCTAGGAGGGGCGATTTGGGGAGAGAGTGCATTTCAGCTGGGAGGGGGGATTTGTACAGGAAGAGGGTACATTTTTTGTAAAGGGAGAATTTTGACTTGCAAAAGGAAATTGCTTAGGGGGATAGGTCCGAAGATTAGTGCATGCATTTTTTTTTCTTGGGGGGGGGGGGGTTGCTGACACACAATGCTAACTCATTTGGGGGAGCTTGTTTGGCATCTTCACCCTGGGCGCCAAATGACTTTGACCCAGCACTGCCACAGGTGTTCGGTGCATCAGCGTGTAAGTAGTCCCATTCATGTCTACTAAAGTTCAGTGGCTGCATTGAGACAGCTGCTGGTCCCGATTTGACAGCTGTCTAGGGACATGTTTCCGAATGACTCTGTGTGCGTTTAAGGACAGCCACTGGCATGGCTGCCAAATTGGGATCAGCGCCTGTGTCCATACGCATAGGCACAGCCTTACTTTCCAGAGCATTAGGCCTATTCAGATAGGCTATTAGCTTTTTTGCCAGCCAGTGGAGAAGCTTTACCCTATGCACATACTGTGTGCAAACAGTCAAGGGCAGCAGTGGCACAGCCAGATTTGTACTCGATATAGCCCCCTCCTAGGTAGGTTGCTAGGATGATAGGTAAACTTAATTCTTTTTGTCTCCTTTGTAATCATTAGAGCAGCTATTGATTTCTCTGGGCTGTTCTAGATCTCATCTCACAGGCTGCTAGTTTGATTTGCTTCCCTGTGCATGCTGGAGCAGTTCCAGTGCCTTGGAGCCTGGCCCCTGATCATGACATCGAGCCTTAGGGGCTGCTGCCCCTTTGAGGCAGTTCTGCTGGAGTCTGTTGATGTTCATCGACGTCACAGCTATAGCAGACAGGGTCGGACTGACCATTGAGGCACTCGGGCACTGCCCGAGGGCCCCATGCCACTAGGGGGCCCCATCAGGGTTGCCAGGCTCATTAAAACCAGGGACAGTATGTAAAAATCTGTGTTTTTTTTTACATCTGTCCCTGATATGTCCAAAACCGACATGCTTTTGATGTGAAAATCCTGAGATTTTAGCTGCTCCGCCTCTGTAATGCCTCCTGGCATGGTGGCCATCTGTAAGTCTGGGGGCCCCATAATCTTCTATTGCCCGGGGGCCCCATGAGTTGTCAGTCCGCCCCTGATAGCAGACATGCATAATAATGGATATGCATAATAATGGATTGGCAGAGGGCAGGGGAGCCTGGATGGAGCCCACGCCCCTTTTAAATGCACAGGGGCACACTGGATAATGTGGTTGGTTGTAGGCTGGTGGGTAAGTGGATCTGGGAATTTTCTTTGGTTTTGTTTGCCATGTGCTCCTTGCTGCAAAGGCCAGTTATAGGTTGGGGCAGTGGCCTTTTTTTTGTACTGTTGGAATACTGGTGATGGGACACACTGGACACCTTTGCTGCCATTGTGCTATATGCTGGGTGTATAGTACACCGCTGTGCCTTTAAGAAGGGATGGGCTCCCTCCAGGCTCCCCTGCCCTCTGCCTATCCATTATAATGCATGCCGGATTCGGCCCGCGGGCCTTGTGTTTGACACATGTGTTATAGAGTGACTTGAGCGACAACTCTGAGTTTGCTGGGATTGCTGACATCACATTCAAGAGGGCGGCCACCCAGCTGTAGTCTCAGGGCTTTTGGGTGTCTAAACAAGGGAGACTTTAAGCCAGATTCAGAAAGACTGGCTTATGTTTGTGCGGGTGTAGCGTATCTCAGATACACTACGCCGCCGTAACTTGGAGAGGCAGGTACTGTATTCACAAAGAACTTGCGTCCTAAGTTACGGCGGCGTAGTGTAAATGGGCCGGCGTAAGCCCGCGTAATTCAAAGTAGGCTGGTAGTGGGCGTGTTGTATGGTAATGAATCGTGACCCCACGTAAATGACGCGCCTAACGAACGGCGCATGCGCCGTCAGTGGACGTATCCCAGTGCGCATGCTCAAAATCACGTCGCAAATAGTCAATGCTTTCGACGTGAACGTAACCCACGCCCAGCCCCATTCACGTACAACTTACGTAAACGACGTGAAATTCGACGGCTGTTCCGACGTCCATACTTAACATTGGCTGCGCCATCTTTTTGGTGGTTTATCTTTACGCCTGAAAAACGCCTTACGTAAACAGCGTATCGGGAGCAAGTACGTTCGTGAATAGGTATATCTTGCTCATTTGCATATTCTAGGCGTAAATCCACGTACACACCCCCTAGCGGCCAGCGTTAATATGCAGCTAAGATACGACGGCGTAGGAGACTTACGCCGGTCGTATCTTAGCAACAGTTAGGCGTATCTCAGTTTGAGAATACGCTTAAAGATACGACGGCGCGGATTCGGACTTACGACGGCGTATCTACTGATACGCCGTTGTAAGTCTTACTGAATCTGGCTATTTATTTGTAATATTATTAACAAAGAGGTTTATTTAAGTCAGGTGGGGTGCAGAAATAAGCCTTCTGACAGCACCTTGGGTACGCACATGCATTTTTAGATTTGTAAATATATTGAAATGTTTGGATTTTCCAATAAGTTTGCATTTGTTCTTATTTTATTTCCCTTGTCATTCATTTACACGCAAATCACATTAGAGAATACAGTTTGTCTCCCTCCATGCAATGTAATATCCTTCAGTACATCTGGCACATCACAGGTGCATTTACATACATTTGGATATGTTATTGTTTTTCATACCAACACTGCTGCCTTGAGGCCTCATTCACATTGAGAGGTTTTGAATCGTGGGCAGAATTGCTGGGATTCTGCTTGCATTTCGAAATTGCAACAAAACATGTGTATGGTGTTTCAGTGCCCGAATGCAGTGCAATTCTGATGTGATTGTTTTGCGTGATAGAATCGCCCAGCAATCCTGGCAAAAATGCACATTTAACCACTTCAGCCCCGGAGGATTTGGCTGCCAAATGACCAGAGCACTTTTTGCGATTCAGCACTGCGTCGCTTTAATTGCCAATTGCGCGGTCGTGCGACGTGGCTCCCAAACAAAATGTATGCTCTTTTTTTCCCCACAAATAAAGCTTTCTTTTGGTGGTATTTGATCACCTCTGTGGTTTTAATTTTTTTGCGCTATAAACAAAAATAGAGCAACAATTTTGAAAAAATGCAATATTTTATACTTTTTGCTATAATAAATACCCCCCCCCCCCCCAAAAAAAATAATATATATATATATATATATATATATATATATATATAAATCCTCAGTTTAGGCCAATACGTGTTCTTCTACATATTTTTGGTAAAAAAAATCGCAATAAGTTATAGCGTCTACAAAATAGGGGACTGTTTTATGGCGTTTTTATTAATATTTTTTTTTTACCAGTATTGGCAGCGATCAGTGATTTTTATCGTGACTGCGACATTATGGCGGACACATCGGTCACTTCTGACACTATTTTGGGACCTTTGTCATTTTTACAGCGATCAGTGCTATGAAAATGCACTGATTACGGTGTAAATGACTGGCAGGGAAGGGGTTAACCACTAGGGGGGCAAGGAAGGGGTTAAGTGTTTCGTAGGGAGTGATTCTAACTGTGTGGGGGCTGGGCTACCACTGACACGACATTGATCACTGCTCCCGATGACAGGGAGCAGAAGATCAGTGTCCTGTCACAAGGCAGAACAGGGAATGCCTTGTTTACACAGGCATCCCCCCCATTCTGCAGCTCCGTGACACGTGACTCCGCGGGACAGCGTCGGACACCGAGTCCACGGGTCCCGCGGGCAAAATTCAAAGCGACGTATGTTGCATTGCGCAGCCGTGCTATTCAGCAGACGTATATGTTCACGACATGGTCGGCAAGCGGTTAAAAATCACACTAAGTATGTCACCCAAAAATGAGCAAGAGCTTCTCTTGGGTGATAAACGCTCACAGGACAGCCCATTGAAGTTAATGTGCTGCAATATAAGCGACACACGAAAACACTTATGAATCCCGCTTTCAGAATTGCAATCGGGAACGCTCGTTCACTCAATGCAATATCTGAAAGGTCTTAATTATTTACTGGAAAGCTGTGTTATCAAGACCTGATTTATACTTCCTGCCTCCCAATGCCAATTATCTAAGGCCAAAGACCTAATCCTTTAAATCTGCAAATTATGATTTGTTATTACCTGCTGAGTCAAATATTTGAGCTTTTCCTCCAATAATCTGGAAGTTGATTGGCAAGAAATATGCAAGAACATATTTTATTGGTTGATGGCGTTTAAAGGACCGCTGCATTGAAAAAAAAATGGTGTTCTGGTAACTGTATGTGGTTAAAGTGGTTGAAAAGTAAAGGCACAAGGGGCCAGATCCACATAGATCGGCACCGGTGCAGCGTATCTAAGATACGCTACGCCGCCGTAACTTACTTGGCTTTGTTTCAAATCCATTGCGCGAAATGACGTCGCAAGGACGTCATTTTTTAAACTTAGACGTGACTTACATCCATCCCGATTCACGGACGACTTGCGCAAAAAAAAGGAAAAAATTCAAATTTCGACGCGGGAACGACGGCCATACTTAACATGGCAAATCTAACTATATGCCGGAAAAAGCTGACTAGAGACGACGTAAGAGAATGCGACGGCCGCGCGTACGTTCGTGGATCGTCGGAAATAGCTAATTTGCATACCCGACGTGAAAAGCGACGCAAACTCCACCCAGCGGACGCCAAAGTATTGCACCTACGATCCGAAGGCGTACGAAGCCGTACGCCTGTCGGTCTCAAACCCAGATGCCGTTGTATCTTGGTTTGAGGATTCAAACTAAAAATACGACGCGGGAAATTTGAAAGTACGCCGGCGTATCAGTAGATACGCCGGCGTACTCTCACTGTGGATCTGGCCCCAGGTTTTTTACCTTCATGCATGGAGGTAAAAAAAACTTCTGTGTGCAGCACCCCCTATACCCCCCCCCCCCCCAAATACTTGCCTGAGCTCCATCTCATGTAAATGTGTTGGATTGGCATAGTCAAAGCCCAGACCTCAATCCAATAGAAAATCTGTGGTCAGACTTAAAGATTGCTGTTCACAAGCGCAAACCATCCAACTTGAAGGAGCTGGAGCAGTTTTGAAAGGAGGAATGGGCAAAAATCCGAAGAGACTTGGAGCTGTGATGGACACAAAAGGCGGCTCTAGGGGGGTGAATAGTTTTGCACATTGACTTTTTCTGTTATTTTGTCCCATTTGTTGTTTGCTTCACAATAAATAAAAAAAAACATCTTCAAAGTTGTGGGCGTCTTCTGTAATATAAACCATGCAAATCCTCAAACAATCCATGTTAAATCTAGGTTGTGAGGCAACAAAACATGAAAAATGCCAAGGGGGTGAATACTTTTGCAAGGCACTGTAGTTCTAATAACTGTTGAGGTTGTTATTCTTAGGTTCCATTCACACTTCGCGATTAGGGATAGCTGGCAGAATTGCTGCATTTCTGGCAGCAATCCCAAATCGCATGGCAATCGCAGCACAACACACGTTTGAGTGCCATATCTTTTAATGACATCCCAAACATGATGTCGATTGGAGCAGGAGCTTCTTTTCAGGCGACAAACACACGTAGGGCAGCCCATTCAAGTGAATAGGCAACACACAAAATTGCGTGCAAATCACAAAAAAAATGGCGAGCGGGAACGCAAAGTGTGAACGAGGCCTCAAACTTCCAAGCTGTCCAGAATGGTCCGTGTACACAAACCCCTACCCCCACACACACTTACAGAACTTCAGGGTTCTCCCCACCACCTCCTGTCATATGTGAACTTATTTTTTCATAATGTGGAATATGCCTTTAAGAGTGCAGTTGAAAACGACCTCTATAGCTTAAGCTTACACATATGTATTTATTTATGCATGCATTTATATTATTTAGAGGAAATGGCCTGGCTTGGGCGTATTTGTTGAATTTAACCAGAAGGGGAATTCAGGATAAGTATTTTTGTTTTGCAAAAATGTGTTTGATATAATATGCTACAAAATGAAAACCTTATCTCTGTTTAAATAAACAGTTAAGTAAAATTTTGATCTAGAGACAGAGCAAGTTGTTGCAGTCATTAAAGTGCAAAGTACTTCCTGTCACGGGAAAACTCATGGACTCAGATAGATCAACACTAGTAATTGGTAATAAAGTTATTAGAAAACATCTGTTTGGAGCCTGGAGGCAGTGCAAGCTACAGGTTTGCTTTCCTAAATCAGACAGTTGTACTGAAATGTAACAGTCAATCTTCAGGATGTAAATTCACTTAAAGCAACCCCTGTAAAAGAAGCATTATACTTACCTTTTTGGTGGGTGGGATCTTCAGTCTTGAAGAGAACTTGGTGTCACCTTCCTGTAGGACAATGATCCTAAACATATCCACACAAGGCTACACTGAGGCACCAGATCGGTTTAACCTAAATGGTTTTATAAAGAGCTATTTCTAAGGCCTCGTACACACGACCGAACATGTCCACTGAAACTGGTCCGGCGGACCAGTTTCCGCGGACATGTTCGGTCGTGTGTAGGGCCGACCGGACAATTTTCCGGCCGACCGGACAGGTTTCCAGCCGACAAATGTTTCTTAGCATGCTAAGAAACATGTCCGCTGGAACCATGTCCGCCGGACATGTCCGATGGTCAGTATGACTCATCGGACATGTCCGCTGGCCCGAGAACCCGCGCATGACGTCAAAGTAATTCGACGCATGCGTGGAAGCATTGAACTTCCGGGTTCGCGCACGTCGCCGCGTCATCGTAACCGCGTCGTCATCGCGTCGTCTGTCCACGGGAAATTTGGTCTGATGGTGTGTACAGCCATCAGACCAAATGATCCCAGCGGACATGTCCGATGAAAACGGTCCGCGGACAGTTTTCATCGGACAGATCCGCTCGTCTGTACGAGGCCTAAGAAAGCCAAGACCTCGATCCAACTGAGACTCTGTGATGACCTAAAAATAGATGTTCATGAGCAGACTCCATCCAACCCAACAGAGCTTGAGCAAACAATGGTCAACAAAACACTTTTAGTTGAGAAAAGGAGAGCTAGCAGAGTGAGGGCCAGATCCACGTACCTCGGCGCATTTTTAAGTCCGGCGTAGCGTATCTCAGATACACTACGCCACCGTAACTTACAGCGTATTTTCCGTATACACAAAGAATTTGCGCCGTAAGTTACGGCGGCGTAGTGTAAATGTGTCGGCGTAAGGGCGCGCAATTTAAATGACTAAGTTGTGGGCGTGTTTTATGTCAATACATCTTGGCCCCACGTAAATGATGTTTTTTCTGAATGGCACATGCGCCGTCCGTGGGGGTATCCCAGTGCGCATGCTCCAAATTAACCCGCAACAAGCCAATGCTTTCGATGTGAACGTAATTCTACGCAAAGCCCTATTCACCAACGTTTTACACAAACGACGTAAACAACGGAAAATTCGACGCTGGCCCGACTTCCATACTTAACATTGGGTGCGCCTCATATAGCAGGGGTAACTTTACGGCGAAAAAAGCCTCACGTACACGACGTAAAAAAAATGCGCCGGACGTACGTTTGTGGATCGCCGTATCTAACTCATTTGCATACTCTACGCGGAAAGCGCCACCTAGCGGCCAGCGTAAATATGCACCTAAGATCCGACGGCGTACTAAGACGTACGCCAGTCGGATCGAGCCCGCATTCAGTCGTATCTTGTTTTGTGGATACAAAACAAAGATATGACGGGGCATCGTAGAACTTACGTGGCGTATTAATAGATACGCCGTCGTAAGTTCTTTGTGGATCTGGGCCTGAGACTTTAAATGAGTCACGCAGTCAATACAGATAATTGATAATTGGCATTTATTACATGCCACATTTGAACAATAATACATAAACCTGATTATTATCAGAGTATTTTGTCTGTATACATAAATATAGAGCATGAATAACACATATCCATAGGGAAGGATCATGGGTATAACACCTTAACTCCCAATAATTTGGAATAGATACCGAGATACACAAATAATTCATATATTAATTATACAAAGTACATGATTAGAATAAAAAATAATAAAAACACATGATCAAATTAAACATGATAGATATAAAAGCTCGACGTGTTTCATGAAATGTTATCCATTCTTCAGGAGCAAACATTGCCAATTATCAATTATTCGACTGCGTGACTCATTTAAAGTCCCACTCTGCTAGCTCTCCTTTTCTCAACTAATAGGGATAGAGGCATGACTAGGTCACTGCCTCATTCAAAGTACCGCCAATGCTCTTTTCTCAATGGTCAACACTTGTTGATAATGCAATTTACAGATCTCACCAAGTGCAAAACTGGTAAAAACATACCCTGAAAGACTTGCAAGTAACTGCAGCAAAAGACAGTTCTACCATTATAGCTAAACATTCTATAGTTAATTACATGTTTGGGCAGAAGTTGGGCATTATGGCCAGGGTTACGTTGTGGACACATTTATATAAATATTAATATGTAATTATTGATTTGAGAAATTGGACGTAGCCTTTATAACCCTGACTTTGAAGCACATCTTCAGAAAAAAAGAGCGAGAGAGCGAGCGAATCCCCTCCTGAACCATACCAGTTCACATGCCCTTAACATGGGGGGGTACTTTGGGGCAAGGGGGGGTCTGCGGGCCTCTTCCCCACAACCCTAGCCTGGTGGTTGTCGGGGTCTGCGGGCGGGGGCTTATCAGAATCTGGAAGCCCCCTTTAACAACCCCTACTTATTCACTAAAGAAGTGTAAGGCCCCGTACACACCATAGAATCCATCCGCTGAAAAATCTCAGCGGATCGGTTTCAGCGGATAGATTCTATGGTGTGTACATTCCTGCGGATATTTATCCGCGGACATTTCACGATTCCAGCAGATAAAAATTTGTAGACATGTCTACAAATCTATCCGCTTGAATCGATCCCAACGGATTGATCCGCTGGTCTGTACAGACTCACCGGATCAATCCGTCCGAAGGGATCCCCCGCATGCGTCGTAATGATTCGACGCATGCGTGGAATTCCTTATATGACAGCGTCGCGCTCGTCGCCGCGTCATCATCGCGGCGACGGCGCGACACGTCATCGCGAGGGGATTTCGGCGCGGATTTCGTTCCTATGGTGAGTACACTCCATCGGATCCAAATCCGCTGAAATCCTCGAGAGGATTTATCCGCGGAAACGGTCCGCTGGACCGTATCCGCGGATAAATCCTCTCGTGTGTACTAGGCCTAAAAATAAAATAAAAACACAACACAAGTTTTTAACAAGTCCATTATTAAACAATAAAAATTAAATAAAAAATGTCCCCCGGTCTAGATCCATCGGCAGTCCTGATGCCAACACTGACCCAAAAAAAAAAAAACACCAGATCTAATTAAGGCTCAGGCCCTCTGCATCTCTGCCATCTGACAGATCTTAAAGCGGAGTTCCGCCGGAAAAAAAAATTCAAATTCAGCAGCTACAAATACCGCAGCTGCTGACTTTTAATACTAGGACACTTACCTGTCCTGGGTGCCCTCGATGTCGGCACCCGAAGTCGATCTGTCCCTCGGCTTTTGGGTGGAGGCACCGCCATCTTCGGTAAGGGAATCAGGATGTGAAGCCCTGCGGCTTCACTTCCTGGTTCCCTACTGCGGATGCACGAGTCGTGCTGCGCAATCCCACAGGTCCCTGCTGTCTTCTGGGACCTGTGTGTCTCCCAGAAGACCGCAGTGGGGACAAAGTATTTGCTGGTAGTGGCGTAGGTCACCGAGGTGACCTATACCTGAAGTGGGAGCAAATACCTGTATTACACAGGTATCTGCCCCCCCCGAAAGGGGCCAAATGTGACATCGGAGCGGGGGAGGATTCCGAAAAGCAGAAGTTCCATTTTTGGGTGGAACTCTGCTTTAAATAGTTAAGAGGCGGGGCCACCAACAAAATCACCCGGTGGACTCACTCCTTGTGATGTCATTGACCCAGCCAGGGTGGATTTTATTTAAATCACTAGTAAATAGGCTTGATTTAAACCAACTTGATTTAAATCATCATTTTTAAAGAGCAACTGTTATCTCTGTCCCGCAGCGGCTCCTCCTCTGACCCGCTGTTGACAGTCCTATTCGCTTTAATGGGACGGCTGGTGATGCAGCAGTGACACAACAAGGCGACGGATGTCTCGGCAGCAGGTGAGTGGATACCCGCTAACAGACGCTGCCATGATGGATCTGAAATGACAGGTGCTCTTTAAACGCTTGCCAACCACTGCACGACGATGTACGTTGGCAGAATGACGTTGCACAAATGGGTGTACCCATACGTTCCTCCGTCATCGCATGCTAGCAGCCGCGCTGCGGGACCCACTAGCGTGTCCCGCAGACTCGATGTCTGCCGGTGGCCCGCGATCGTGCCACGGAGAGGCAGAACGGGGTATTTCGCCCAAAATTAAAAGCCAGCAGCTACACATACTGCAGCTGCTGGCTTTTAATAATAGGACACTTACCTGTGCTGGAGTCCAGCTATGTCGGCACCCGCAGTTGATGTTTCCCTCAGTTGTCCGGCGATGCCGCCGTCATTGCTAGCCTTTCGGCTTTATGCCGGGAACCCTACTGAGCATGTGCGAGGCCCGCTCCTCTCTCCTACTGGCCCGGCGGCCGGGGGAGAGAGAAGGAGGGAGCCCCAGCCGTGATGTCACCACCCGAGGCTGAGGCTCTCGGAAGTGGGAAAGGATACCGGTATCCTGTGTGTACCCCCCCCCCCCCGAAAGGTGCCGGAGGGGGGAAGGAATCAGATGAACGGAACTTTCACTTTAGGGTGGAACTCTGCTTTAAATAGATAACTATCTTTAGATTGACTTTTACTCTAAAAGCATTTTTATTAAAATAAATTTGATTCAATTAAAAAAAAAAATGAATTAAATTAAACTTTCGTTTGGCATTCTTTCGTTTACATTCATCTGTCAGCAGGGAAACGCCGCTGACAGCTGATGAGTCATTGGTTGTTAAGGACCTGGCGGCCCGCTCCTTAACAACCAGCTATTCTTCACACAGAATTAAGATCAGTCGATCATTTTGCGACCAATCCGAATTTGAGATTGTTAAGAAAGTTTGGAATTAGAAAACGAATATACGAAACGAAATTAAACTAATTTCAACTTAGGGCAAGATTCACGTAGAATCGCGTAAAAAAAAGTTGCGGTGGCGTAGCGTAAATAGACCGGCGTAAGCCCGCCTAATTCAAATTGTGAAGAGGTGGACGTGTGTTATGTAAAACAGGCTTGACCCGACGTGATTGACGTTTTTCCCGAACGGCGCATGCACCGTCCGTGGAATTTCCCAGTGTGCATTGCTCCAAAGTACGCCGCAAGGACGTCATTGGTTTCGAGGTGAGCGTAAATGACGTCCAGCCCCATTCACGGACGATGTACGCAAACGAAATTTTCGACGTGGGAACGACAGCCATACTTAACATTGGTACGCCGCACTTATGCCACCATATAGTAGGGGTAACTATACGCCGGGAAAAGCCTAACGTAAACGGCGTAACTGTACTGCGTCGGTCGGGCGTACGTTCGTGAATTTGCGTATCTTGCTGATTTACATATTTCGACGCGTAAATCAGCATACACGCCCCTAGCGGTCAGTGTAAAAATACGCCTGTCGTATCTAATAGATATCCATGCGTAACTGATTCTAATAATCAGGCGCATAGATACGACCGGCCGGACGCAGAGATACGACAGCGTATCTGGAGATACGCCGTTGTATCTCCTCTAAGAATCTGGCCCTAAATTTGTTAGTGTTTATTTGGAGATTCGGATTCATCATCAACCCAAACTAATTGCACATGTCTAGTGCCTTTTCTGCACCCCGTTTTGGTGTAAATTGACCCCCAAAGTGGCACAAGGAAGGACTCAGAAAAGAGGACTATGCAGCCATGCTGTGCTGTGTAGTAGTGTTGCAAGGTAACTACTGTATGCATTACTGCACCACTACTCAGGGAAAGTCTATAGATAGATCTCTGTCAATAGAATTTCACATCAAAGTATTGTATTCTCCAATTACTTGTAGATAAACCAAAGTAACTCAGAATTCGTACTTACATAACATAGCTTCCCAATAATTGCAGGATTTCTAACTATACAAATAACCCAACAAAGTCCTTTTATCTATTCATAGCATAAGTTCTTATTAGAGCTTCCTCATTGTGCCACCGTAGGACTGCTGGGATCTACCTTTATGTGTCCCAAGTCCATCAGGAATGGATAGAATCTGCAGCTTTAGATACCATTAGGTTCCTGTACCTTGATTTATGGACGTTCCAACAGTACATATGCACAACATCTAAAGAACTAGACGTCCCTTCTACCAATGCCAGCATTCCTTCTGGAGAAATAAATCATAAATGCTTTCAGGCAAGACTTGGTCCTGTAGGCTGTAGACAACACGTACCTGGGTACGCGTCTTAAGTGTTTCAATATGATGCAATTCTAAGACATTTTATTTGTTACAGCTAATTATTGTAGAAAATACTTGTAATGCTTAAAGGGTAACTCCACTTTCATGGGGGGGCGGGGTGGCATGAAAAATAAAGAATAATTAATATAGTGCATACAATTGTGACACAAGTGTGCTGCAGCCTCTTAGCAGTTACTTCCTGCCTACATGCAATCCATAACATAATGGAAAAAATAAATTGCGCCAAAAAATTAAAGGACTGAGCATGGAATGCCAATATCAAAAAGTCTTTGAACCCAGGAAAATTACTAAATTAAACTGGTTAAAAATAAATGATGTTAAAGTCCCGAAATACTGATGGAGGGATCGAGGCAGCCCCCATAGTAGGGTGACCAGACATCCCCAGTTTCAGGGGACAGTCCCCTGATTGAGGACACTGTCCCCGGACCAAGTCTGTCCCTGGTTTTGTTCCCAGATTGGATTTAATAGGGGGAGGGGCAATTTCAAAGACAGTCAGTGCAGAATTAAAATAAAAACATTTGAATTACACACCCCCGCTCCGCCGTGCCTACTAGTTTATGGGGGTATATTTTTTCCATTATCTGTGCCCCTTTCTGATGATCATGTGCTGGTCGGAGTGGAGGGAATATTTCTTCAGTTTCGGGCGCATGCCCATTCAGCTTCGCTCGCATGTTCTTCTGCCTTGGCTCAAATCCTGGCCAGCCGCCTTGCCTGCTTATCTCCTTGCCTTCCCTGGCGGAGTGATCTTCCTCCTTTCCCCACCCAGTAGTAGCCGGGGCCCGAAGAGTAATGCCGCGTACGCACGGTAGTTTTTCGGCATGAAAAAAAATGACATTTTCAGCATGTCCAAAAAACAAAGTTTTTCCAACTTCATCATTAAAAACGATATTGACCACACACCATCGTTTTTTGAAAAATGATCTAGCAAAGCGCGGTGACGTACAACACGTACAACGGCACTATAAAGGGGAAGTTCTATTCGCCTTTGGCCTGCTTTTAGCTGATTCCTTGTTAGTAAAAGACGATTCGCGCTTTTCTGTCTGTTACAGCGTAATGAATGTGCTTACTCCATTATGAATGGTAGTTTTACCAGAACGAGCGCTCCCGTCTCATAACTTGCTTCTGGGCATGCGCGGGTTTAAATTGACGTTTTAGCCCACACACGATCATTTTTTACAACCTGAAAAACGACATTGTTTAAAACGACATTAAAAAATGCAGCATGTTCGAAAAAAAAATACGTTTTTCAGAACCTGAAAAACAATGTGCAGCCCACACACATTCATTTTAAATGACGTTTTTTAAAAAACAAAATTATCGTGTGTACGCGGCATAAAGCTCATTTATTTATTATAGGTATTTATATAGTGCTGATTATTTACAAATTGCTTTACATTCTGCATATTCTACAAACCTAATCTATCTTCCATACTTATATACTTACACACATAACAGGGCCAGTTGTCCTAGAAGCATAACTTTGGAGTAGGGATGGGCCTGATGTTCGACTCGAACATGGGGTGTTCTCCCGTTCGGCGTATACCGAACATTATGGGGTGTTCGCGGCAAATTCGAGCACTGCGGAACGCCCCATAATGCACTGTGAGATCGCAGTGCACTGATGATTGGCCAAAGCATGCACCTGACCTAAATGCTTTGGCCAATCACAGTACGGTCTGCTGTGAGAGCCATGATTGGCCAAAGGCCCATCCATACTTTGGAGTGACACCAGGCAGAAGACTCAAACTCCATGAAGATACTTTCCTGGCCATGTCCTGAACCAAGGACCTCAGTGCTGCAAACCGACATTGCTAGCCACTAAGGGCCAGATTCACAGAACAAATACGCCGGAGTATCTACTGATACTCCGGCGTATTTTCAAATTTGCCGCGTCGTATCATAGTTTGTGATTCACAAACAAGATACGACGGCTTTTGGCTAAGATCCGACAGGCTTACGGATTCGTACGCCTTCGGATCTTAGGCTGCAATACTTCGGCCGTCGATGGGTGGAGTTTGCGTCGTTTTCCAGCGTCGGGTATGCAAATTAGCATTTACGGCGATCCACGAACCTACTCGCGTGCGTAACGTCATTTTTTCCCGTCGCAAAGTTAAGCAATCTTTTTCATTGCTTAACTTTACACCAGCCATGTTAAAGTATGGCCGTCGTTCCCGCTTCGAATTTTAATCTTAATTTTTTTTTCGGCGTAAGTACGGCGTAAGTACGTTACGCACGTCGCCATTCACAAACACGTCGGGGCTCCGTAATTTCGCGCAAAGCACGTCGGGAAAATTGCGAACGGAGCATGTGCAGAACGTTCGGCGCGGGAGCGTGCCTAATTTAAATGGTACACGCCCCATTTGAATTAGGCGGGCTTGCGCCGGACTTCTTTACGATACACCCCGCAAGTTTACAGGTAAGTGTTTTGTGAATCAGGCACTTACGCTGAAAACTTGCGGCGGTGTAACGTAAACACGATACGTTATGCCGCCGGAGTTCTACGAGAATCTGGCCCTAAGCTACTGTGCTTTCTATGCATGAGATTTTAGTGGTTGGATTTAAATAAACCTGTTGGACAGGAAATGGTTAAAAAATATGAAAAATTTCATTCGGGCAATCGCGGCACAGTTTCTGATGGCTTTACATATGCACCTAGGAATGATAAACACGTCAGTTCTGGTGTTTTCATGTGGTCTATTCTTTATAGGAGAAACTCGCCCCCTAAATTCTTTCTCAGCATAAGCCAAACTGTGTCAGTCAGTGACTTTACCCCTTAGCATAAATTCATCATTTCAGGCTCAGGCGTCATTAGTCTGCATTGCAACAACTTTAAGAATTCAGAATAGTGATGGTATTCATACATTATGCAAAAGGTTGAGTTATTATATAGGTAGATGTTTTATTGTATTGAATTTTTTTTATACCAAATGTCAAAAATAATGGTGAATCCTTTAAGATTCACTATGCCAGTAATCTGATTTGACATTTTTATCTATTTCACGGTACAGTTTGTTAGTTGCAAATTGATGGAGTGTGAACTAGAAAAAGGGCTTGGGCCCTTTACCACTCTAATTTTGCATCCTACACTTAGAGCTCATTGAAAGGCAGTAAAACTCCATGGTTGAACCATGTACTTACGCCCTCCCAGTATAGTCGTGACGAAACGTGTAGGGTGGAGCCGAGTGACATCATTGCACACCATCCCTGGAAGTTAAGGTGCCACCATTTTCCCTGAGCCTGATCAACTTACTGTGAGATGAGCCATTTTAAACTTCAATTTATGTGAGTACATTGTTGATAAATGCTTACTTTTAATTTAAATACTACACTATAGGAGTATGTTCCTTATCGTAATTTGTGCATATAGCAAACTCCTTAAAGGGGCAGACACATAGTTTGACAGAGATACCATTGGAGTTAGTTTATAATTTTTCGCTATTTTTATAGTAGAAGTTCATAGGTTGGCTGCACAGGAGGATACATTGGTTGTTCAAAGATTTTCATCTATTAATAATTTGTAGCAGGTGGGACTGACTCATGAATCATGGGATCACTGTGACAAATAATCACAGTGTTTGATCCTTCCCACCCCCCCTGGTGCACAGATACTGTAATAGGAAGTCTGGGCTGGACAGGAAGGGGTTAAAACACATGCACTAGAGGAAGATTCACCTGCAGTTAATGTTTAATAGATATAAGATTCACTGCTTTTTGAATGAATTCTTTTTTTTTATTTTTAACAATAGAAAATATATTCTTAAATGTTCCATCCAACCTCAAAATTATTGCATTTGTTAATTTTAACCACTTCAGCTCCGGGAGGTTTTACCCCCTTCCTGACCGGGCTATTTTTTGCGATACGGCACTGTGTTAGTTTAACTGACAATTGCGCAGTCGTGCGACACTGTACCCAAATAAAAGTGATATTTTTTGTTTCCCATAAATAGAGATTTCTTTTGGTGGTACCTCTGCGGTTTTAATTTTTTGCGCTATAAACAGAAAAAAACTGTACATTTTGAAAAAATATATGTTTTTTACTTTCTTCTATAAAACATTCCCAATAAAAAAATGTAAAAAATCGAATTTCTTTATTAATTTAGACCAATATGTATTCTGCTACATATTTTTGGTTAAAAAAATCCCAATCAATGTATATTGGTTGGTTTGCACAAAAGTTATAGGCCCAGATTCACGTACCTCGGCGCATCATTAGGCGGGCGTAGCGCAACGCAGATACACTACACCGTCGAAACTTAGAGAGGCAAGCAGCCTATTCAGCAAGCAAATGCGCGCTGCGATGCTCCATCGTAACTTAATTTAGACGGCGTAACCCGACGTAATTCAAAGTGGGAAGGAGGTGGGCGTGATCCATTTAAATGAAGCGTGACCCCATGCAAATTAAGGTCCGAACGAACGGCGCATGCGCCGTCACGTGATCGCATGCCCCACGTCCCACTGCGCATGCGCGCCAATTCGCCTATCGTATTCCCCCCACGATAACCCAGCCCACCGTTTCCGCCCAGGGCATAAATCCGCCCAGACATGCGCCAGTCAAGTGCAAAAGTACACCTGCTGGTTTTGGTCGTTTGGTGTGGCTACTTTTGCCTTGTTCTTATCAAAAAACATGTCTGAAGCTGCGTCTAAAGATAGGAGGGATAAAAAAATTAATAATGAGGAGAAGGCGGTCATTATTGATGCCATGACAAAGTATAATAAGTACCTCCACGGCAAGGAAAGTGGCTCGACCAGCAAGGTCCGTAAGGATCAAATATTGGCACAGATTGCAGCGGAGGTGAGTGCCATTGGCTATGCCAACCAACCCCATCCCAGGATACCAGTGTCCACACCTCTCCATTAGAGGAAGTGGAGGAGGAGCACGGGCACCTGGATGATGGCATTTATCTGGGGGATGAGACCACCGTCGCTGGACCCTCCCATACCTCCACCTCCATAGGGGATACCCCCCCAAGGGACTCCAACTTCATGGGAACCCCCCCAAGGCCCTCAAATGTGGGATCCCCCCCAAGGGCCTCCACAATTTTGGGTAGCCCATCATCCCTAAGGGAAGTGCCCTCAGGGGCCTCCCCATACTGTCGTCCACAAGCCTCACCTGCACCCAGGAAGGCAACTAGGAAGACGAGGGGTGATCCTGACGCATTAGAAGCCACTTTGGCAATGGACCTGGCCAGGCAGACCCACCATGTGGGTTCTGTGGCATGTGATATGCGCCGGGTGGCAGCCAGCCTGGCCTCCATGCAGCAGACCCAGGCTGCTTTCACTGCCGCCATTACCGAAAATGTGCAGGAGGTCAGTGCCAACAGCACTGCGTTGGTGACCTGCGTTAGGGACCTGGATGGCACAAATTCAGGCCTTGTGGCAGAGGTCAGGAGCCTGGGAGTGGCCATACAGGCCAATACAGCAGCCATTGAGGCGGTGGGGAATCAGACCACTGCGGTCCTCACCCGCATAGCCCTGGCTTTAGAGGGTATCCAGGCAGCCAGGGAGAGACCGGGGGATGTTCCTCCTCCCAATGACCCACCCCCCCCACCCACGGCTGCCCCCAGGCAACAGAGGGCACGGAGCCTTGGCACTAGGCGTAGTCCACGTCGGGCCAGATGAGTGCCAGTTAGATTATTTTCTTTTTATACTCGATATGATTTTTTTTTCTTAACTGATACTCATGAAATGAGTCTTATTAATTTGTTATGATACTCATGATATGAGTGATATTATGTTATTATGATACTCGATTGGAGTTGTATTTATTTTATTATTATTCGGGATAGATTTTTAGGAAATTATTTTCTGAAAAAGATACAGCAACATAATTGGAGCCTTGACGTGGCGTTGCTGCTCCCAAGTACCGCGCGGTGTACTTCGGTCTAATCCAATTTATTGTGGTTTGGGGGGGGTGTGTTAGGGACCACAGTGGTGTGCATGCGTGCATTCTCATTGTGACATGTTTCATGTGCGTGTTGCACGTGAAAATAAGCCTACCACGAGGCATCTCCTGACTGCTATTCCCTCAGCAGACGGGGGACCCTCGGTTGGGGGGGGAATTTATGGTTCGGGGCTCAGGTCATGACGGAGTTCAACCTGCAGGCCCCTTCTCATGGCGAAATTGTGCAGAATGCAACATGCACCGATAATCTGGCACACAAAGTCTGGGGGCATACAACAGTGTACCCCCAGACCTATCTAGGCATCGGAACCGTGACTTCAGGAGGCCAAACGTGCGCTCCACCACTCCCCGGGTACGTATATGTGCCTCGTTGTAGCTTCTTTCTCCTGGTGTTTGTGGGTTCCGGAATGGGGTCATCAGGTGGGGTCCCAGGGCATATCCAGTCACCTGGAAGGGAAAAGACAGGAGGATGTTAGTCATGCATGTGCTCCTCGTGATGTCTGCATCATGGGGGGGACAGTCATACCTGACTCCCATGTCACTCACCAACCAGCCAGCTGTCCCCATACACGTTCTCTTCAAATTGTCTTGGGATGTCGCACAGACGTGCCATATGAGGCCTTGAGCATCGGTTATTACTTGTACATTAATGGAATGCCAAATCTTCCTGTTACGGTACATATGCTCAGCGTCACGGGGGGGCTGGAGTGCCACATGAGAACAATCAATGGCCCCCACAGTGCGTGGAAATCTGGCTATTTTATAGAAATCGGTTCTTGCCTTCGCCTGCTGGACCTCCTGGGTGGGTCTCACAATGTAGTGGGACATGTGTCTCAGGATAGCTGGTACAACTTGGTGCACGCACCTACTCATTGTGGATTGGGACATCCCAGCCAAATTTCCACTGGTTCTTTGAAATGATCCACTGGCTAAAAAATGCAGGGTTGCCATGACCTTGAGCAGTGGCGGCACTGCTTGTGATCGATGTGTTGGGCTGGTGAGGTCATCCTGCAGGGATCGTACTATTTCCATGATGGCTTCAGTGTCAAATCTCAACAAGCGAAACACCTCCGATTCAACCATGCCAAAGAGGTCCATGCGATCTCGGGGTACCCTCTCCTGTGCCCTCCTCCTCCTCCTTGTAGACGCCGTAGTACTATGACCACGGCTGCCCCTGACATGTTGGCACACAGATGTGTTGTCCTGCAAGTGTTGTTGCTCAGCTCCTCTGTCACGCTGCTGCTGTTGCTGCTCTCCAGCTGACCTGTGCAAGTCCGTTGCAAAGTTACCCCTGCTTTTATGAAGGGTAACTTTAGATCGGACGAGCAGCTTACGCGCACCGCGCGTAGCCTACGACGGACAATCGTACGCATGTGAATCTGCATTTCTCCCTCATTTGCATAATTGAATAGCAAATCAATGGGAACGAAGAATACGCCTAGCCTAAATATGCGCCTAAGTTTCGCCGGCGGAGGACAGTTGCGTTGGACGGGTGAAGCCTAATTTCGCGTGTATGTGCTTCTGTGGGTACAGCGCATAGATACGACGGCGCACATCTACACTTACGCCGCGTATCTCAAGATACCCCGTCGTATCTCTTTGTGAATCTGGCCCATAATGTCTATAAACTATGGGAAAGATTTATGTACTTTAAAACATTTTTACTAGTAATGACGGCGATCAGCGATTTTTAGCAGGACTACGACATTGCGGCGGACAAATCTGACACCTAAGTGACAATTTTGGGGACCAGTGACAGCAATACAGTGATCAGTGCTAGAAAAAAATACTCTTGGTAATATATTGTATGTAGGAATTTAAGTTAGGGACATTAGACTGTAAGCTCCTTGAAGGTAACACTGGGGTGTACAATATATATATATTTTAACACTGCGTAACTTAACGGCATATATATAAGTACCTATAATAAATAAATGAAAAATAATTACATGTAGATTTATCCAATCATTTTTTGCATTCTATTTTGTTGTGGTCCATGTCACTGTAGGCATTGCAAGGCTGTATACTTTGTCTATGACTTTGTGCTAAAAGGTGTCCCTTTTTTCTCATCTAAGAAAGTTGGGAGGTATGAGAATGCAACATGAGGACTATTAAGCTGCATGCAATGTGTTTACTGGTTTACTGTCCTAAAAACGGCTGCACGGTTTTTAGCCACAGTCATATGAATGGGTATTTATATGGCAGGTTTTAATAAGAACTTTGGGATAAAAATAAGAATTTCCCATGTAAGATCTGCCATATCACAGCTATAATAAGATCAGTCGTGCCTGTAGACTGAAGCACAAGTTAATATTCTTGGCACGGCTGTGAGGATCCAGTTCTCTTGAGTATTACTTCACAAAATACACGTGGAGACATCCAATGAATGAATGAATGAAAAAATTTATATAGCGCGGCACATGCGAACTGAATCGCCTCTGGGCGCTTGTTGTTTGTGTCTCATGCCTATCAGAAAAGCAGGGTTTTGATCTGCCTTCTGAAGGACAGGTGGTTTTGCTCCAACCGAATGCTGGTTGGTAAAGCATTCCAAAGCCTGGGGCCCTGGAAAGCAAACCTTCTTTCTCCTTTGGACTTGTATTTGGTTTTAGGAACCTTGACCAGATTTTGGTCGGTGGATCGCAGAATGCGGTTGCAATTGTGCGGTTTGATCTTGTCGCATAGATATCTAGGAGCCTTCCCATGGATGCACTTATGTGTCAGGCAGAGTGCTTTAAATGCAATTCTGTCTTTCACTGGCAACCAGTGAAGGGATCTCAATGAAGGTGAGATTGATTCCCAAGATTTTTTCCCAGTCACCAGTCTGGCGGCCGTATTCTGTACGACTTGAAGACGAGCGATTTGGTACTTGGGGAGCCCGAGGTAAAGGGCATTTGCATAGTCCAGTCTGGAATTCACGATTGTTCCCACCACGACTGCTACGTCTTCTTTGGGGATAAATGGAATCAGTCTGCGTAGTAGGCGCATCAAATGGTGCGCCCCGCTGACTACTGACCCTATTTGTGCGTCCATTGTCATGAAGGTGTCAAACGTGACTCCCAGACTTTTGACTTTGGAGCTAGGGGAGATGATTTGTCCCAGGATGGGAGATGGTGTCCAGTTTGTTGTCGGTTGTTTCTTCCAACTGGCATCGAAGATAAAGAGTTCAGTTTTAGCGCTATTGAGTTTGAGATAACTCTTAGTCATCCAGTTTTCTATTGAAGAGAGACATTTCTCTAATCTGAGATGATGATCCTTTTTATGGCAGATGCGAAAATACAACTGCGTGTCGTCTGCATAAGAGTGATAGAGTAGTTCTTGGCTACCGATAATATCAAAGAGAGGACGAAGATAGATATTAAACAGCACCGGTGATAGGGGGGATCCTTGGGGGACCCCACATGGCACCGTGCGTTTTTCTGAGGTGAAGGATCCCAGTTTCACTGTTTGTGATCGGTTTCCGAGAAAAGAGGAGAACCATGGTAAGGCATCTTCTGAGACTCCGGCGACTTCTGTTAGTCGTCTCAGTAGCAATTTATGGTCTACTGTGTCAAAAGCTGCGCTTAGGTCCAGCAGAACCAGGAGACACGATTCTCCTTCGTCTGCGGCCTCGAGCGCATCGTCCCATATTTTCAGTAAGGCCGTTTCTGTACCGTGTCCGGGACGGAACCCGGATTGAAATGGATCGAGTAGGTTGTGGGTGTCCAGATGCTGTTGCAGCTGATTTACCACCACTTTCTCCATTATCTTGGACAGAGCATTTAGACCTGTTATGGGACGGCGGTGAGTTGGGTCCATAGGATCCAAATTAGGTTTTTTCAAGATCGGCAGGATTGTGCCCTCTTTCAGCAGGGAAGGCACTATGCCTTCCTTAAATGACTGATTTATAAGCTGCGTGATCGGAGGCGCCAGGATGTCGGCACATTCCTTCAGTAGCTTGGTGGGAATGATGTCATTGGGTGCTGTGCTGTTGCGCAGTGCACCAATGAATTTTTTTGTGGTATCGATGGAGATGGGTTCCAAAGTGAACTTAGTTGATTGTAGAGGCGTTCCGTCGGTGTATTGATTGAAGAGGGGGCTGAGTGGAGTATTGTTTTGCCGAATACTTACCCGAATTTTTTCAATTTTGTTGATGAAGAAATCCGATAGTTCATTGCAGAACTCTTGGGTGTCTGAAGTGGGAACTTCAAGACATCCCGGATTCATGGTCTGGGTGACCATCCTGAAGAGTTCGCGTGGGCGATTCCTTGCGCTGTTAATTACCATAGAAAAGTGCAGTTTTTTGGCTTTGAAAATTTCCTTGTGATATCGTGTTGTTACTGCTTTGTAGAAGTTGAGGCGGTCTTCTGAAGGACTTCTTTTCCAGGCGGCTTCCGCCCTTCTGCGCTCTTGCTTCAATAGCGACAGCTGGTTATTGAACCAGCTGGACTTTTTTGCCCGGCTGCGGAGTTTGCGCTTTGGTGCTGCTAAGTCGGCTGACTGTAGCAGAGCTGCATTTATGGCATCCAAAGTATCTGAGGCTGCTAGCTGAGGAGGAATAGCCCCAATTCGGTTTCCCAGGGTAGATCTGAAGAGTTCCGAGTGGAGCTTCTTCTGAGATCTAGCCCAGTGTGTTGTCACCGGCTTGGGTACTTTCATGACTAGTGAAGTTCTGGGAATTATGAAGCTAATTGCATGGTGGTCTGTCCATGGCAAAGGTTCATTTCCCAAAATGTTTATTTTCAGATTTTGTCTGAAAATTAGGTCGAGTGTGTGACCTGAGGCATGCGTGGGACCGCATACAAGTTGCTGAAGTCCTAATCCTTCCAGGTGGTCGATGCAGGCCTCCGCGATGGGATCCTGTGAGGAGTTGGCCCACAAATTGAAATCCCCGAGCAGCAAAAGATGATTGCTGTTAAGGGAGTAAGTGGAAATGAACTCCGTTAATGCTGGAATCAACTGCGATTTGGGCCCAGGGGGCCTGTAGCAGAGGAGAATGTGAACGGTCTCCTGAGAGTGAGCTTGAAGTTGAAGCGTAAGGGTTTCCATAAAAGGTAGAGGATTTTGAAGGACCGGTTTAGTGATTGCAATATGCGACTTATGAATCACCGCCAGGCCTCCTCCTCTTTGCCCTATTCTATTTTCCGTTAGGATGCGATAATTTTCTGGCACCAATTCTCCGAGAATGGTGTTGCAGTCGTCTGACAGCCAACTTTCTGTAATAAAGAGGCAGTCTAGATCGTTTTGTAGTAAGAAATCATGGATTTCTGAGCGGTGTTTAACTGCCGATCTAGTGTTAAGCAACGCACATGATATGTGCTTGAGCTGTGTTGAATGGTTGAAATTTTTGATGATCGATCGTCGATCGATTCTCAAAAGTTGATCCGATTTTAAGGCTTTTGTGGTGACGGCAGGTAATATTGTTGCGAATTGTCTCAGACCCCAAATGGTTTCCGCAGAGTATCTCAATTTAACCATTGTTGCCAGTCACCGTGAGGGGGGGTGCGGGTGTTTGGTGAGAGAGGATTCAGGGAATCCTCGCTCTCAGCAATCCTTGGTCCAGAGGAAGGCAAAAAAAACCCTGGGCAAGCTGGCCAATGTGCTGCGGCAGGGAAAAAAATTCCTTCCTGATCCCTAAAGGCGATCGGCTCAAGCCCTGGATCAAAGATTGATGACTTAATGAGGGGAAAAGGGGGGGGGGGATGCTGGGTGTCACTGTTGCTGGGGTGCACCAAGATGGCCGCCAGGCAAAGACACAGGACCCAGGCTGGGGGAGCAATCAGGTAGGTAAGAAAATGATTCCACCGATCTGGTTGCTAATAGGGGGGGTGGAGGGGACCTCTAGGGGTGCAGGGGCGATAAACAACGAAAACTGCACTGTTGGTGGTAGGTGCAGGGAGAAACGGTCGGAGCGCCGGTAGGCCGCGGCTGAAGCCGCGGACTTTCCTGAGGCGCGGCGGCCGCGAAAAGTAGCAGGCTGGCGCGGGCGTGTAAAAACGCCAAAAAGCGCCGAAAATACACCCAGGGGGGGTGTCTGGGGGCAACCACAATCGTGGGTGGCCGTGCGAGAGAGGATGCCGAGAAAAATAGAGAGCCGCAGTGTGGGGTCTGTGTGACGGCTGCCCTGAAAAGGACGGCCGTCAGTGGTTCCCCAAGATGGTAGGCCCTGAGAGAACAGGGTCTTACCTGCGGAGCAGGAAGGAGTCCACGAGGAGAGGAGAGAGCTGGATTCCTGGTTCCTAGGTTCCTGGTTCCTAGGAGCTGTTTCTTGTGCAGCACAGGTAATGGAAAGTCTGCCTAGTCTGCCTAGTTTCTGACTGCCAGGTCTGGGTGGGAGCAGGCTCGTAAGCGGAAGGTCCGAAGCACCCTACTCCACCTCTGACACTGACTGACTGACTGACTGACTGACTGACTGACTGTACGTGTTGACACAAGACACAAGAAGCTTCAAGATTCGTCTTTTACTGATCTAAATGAAGTGAACTGAACACTGATGGGCTGGTGTGGGTTGCGGCACATTGCAGATCGCCATTTGCGCTTTATACTTCTCAAGTGACTAAGGATCTGTGTCGATGGGCCATTTGACATCAGTTTAAGAAGCTTCTGAGACCATTTAGAAATGTTTGACAGGTGCAGTTGACATCTTTCTGACTTGCATTTGACCTGCTTCCAGGCCCTTAGGCTAGCCATGCATGGTTAGATCGATTTCCCCATCCTACAACATGTACTGTACAGTGAGGTATTTGATTCACTGCTGATTTTGTACATTTGCCCATTATGAGTTTATAATTTTAATAGTAGGTTTATTTTAACAGCGAGAGACAGAATAGCAACAAAAATATCCAGAAAAACGCATTTCAAAAAAGTTATAAATTAATTAGCATTTTATTGAGTGAATTAAAGCGGAGTTCCACCCAGGAAAACAACATTTGGCCAAAAGTCCTAAAAAAATAAAATAAAAAAAAAGTGAAATATTTTTTTTTTATACTCACCCGAAATACCTGTTGCTATGCGAAAGTCCGTAATCTGCCTCTTTGGCACTGCGGTGTGTTTTCTTCTTCTTCTCCTAGTGAATGGGGCGCGCTGCTATCTGGGAACTGTGTGTGTTCTCAGAGAGCAGCCGCCCATTCACAAGCCGGCACGAGACTCACACAGGCGTAGTAGGAAATGGGCAGTGAAGCCGTAAGGCTTCACTGCCTGTTTCCCCTAGTGTGAATGGCGGCGCGGGACCTGCATCAGTTGTGGGATCGGCATCGGGGGGCCATCAGCGCGGGCAAGTAGGACAAGGTAAGTGTCCTTATTAAAAGTCAGCAGCTACACTGTTAGTAGCTGCTGACTTTAAAAAAAAAATTGCGGGTGGAATCCCGCTTTAAGTATTTGATTCCCTATCAATCAGCAAGATTTCTGGCTCCCAAGTGTCTTCTATACAGGTCACAAGCTGGAATTAGTAGGACTCTATGGCTCCATACACACTATTAGATTTTCTGCAGATTTTGTCTTCAGATTTCTTAATGGCCGGGTTCACACTGGTATGACACGACAGTCGTATGCCCTGCAACTTGAAATGCGACATCTGTCCAACTTCAATGAACAGGGATCCAACTTTGATCCCGATAATGGCAGGCACTTTGTGTTCCGCCTCCAAAACCATACCTTCGGTCTGGCATGAATTTTAAGGGGAACCCCCATGCTGTTTTCCCCCACAAAATCCATACCAGACCCTTATCTGAACACTCAGCCTGGAGGTCAGGAAAAGGGAGCGGACGAGCATGGGCGGTAGGTGCTTTGGCGCTGAGGGGGCTTTGCCTCTTCCCAACAACCCTGGCCGTTGATTGTCTAGGTTTGCGGGCGGGCGGGGGGCTTATCGGAATCTGGAAGCCCACTTTAACAAGGGCACCCCCAGATGCCCCCAACCCTATGTGAATGAGTATGGGGCACATTGTACCCCTACCTATTTACCTAAAAAAAAGTGTCAAAAATAAAATGCGGCACACAGGTTTTAATTGTCGAAAGAATGAAAATCAATAAATGCCATCCTGTTGAATCAGTGAACAAACATAGTATAATCTGCCCCTTTAAGTGTAAACAAGTCACCAAAATCTGCAAACAATATATTTAAGGTTGAGGCGTTTAGTGATGTTCAATAAAACATATAAAATTAATTGCAAATATAAATATACATAGTATAGCAAGCTATAAAGTCCATATGTGATGAATCCCAAAACCAAAATGTGATGCTCAAAAAATAAACTTCTAGTTCTTCACCACGAGTGCTCAATAGATGGATGGCCACTCACGAAAATGATGGCCCCTTTTTTCAGGAAGGTCAAACATTGCTTCTGGAATACCGATTGATTCCACAGACAACACAGTTTCACTCGTGGTGAAGAACTAGAAGTTAGTTTTTTGAGCATCATATTTTGGTGTTGGGATTCATCACATATGGACTTTCTAGCTTGTTATACTAAAGTCATTTATTAAGGCAGCTTCCACTGTCTTCTGCCTCTGGCGCGTCTCCTCTTTGCACTGTCTTCTCCCTCTGTTCTTCTGCTGATGTTGCCTCGATGCACTCTCCCGGTGTAATGCCAGGTCCGCCATGTGCTATGACGTATAAAGACATGGGGCAGTGACGTCATATGAGACCGCGCTCCTTATGATGTCACGCCCCATCATGCCCCTACAGTAAAGCATGGAGGCGATAATATCCTATGGGGGTGTTTCTCTGCAGCAGGGACTGGAGCACTTGTAAGGATAGAAGGAAAAATGGCAAAATACCATCAAATTCTACACAAACCCTTTCTTTCTGCAGTGTGCATCACAATATAGTGTCAAAGGGGGAATAAAGCTCTCCTAAAGCAAAATGCAAGTGTTCACTTTGAACTTTTCCATTCTCCTACATTTCATAAAAGACGCACTAATGTAATATAATTTTAATTAGCAGACTTTGTTCATTACATTCTCTGAAAAATACAGTATATAGGGGTATGCAGTTACGTAAATACTGCGCTTGAAAAAATTCCAGGAAAATGCATTTGTTTTCTATTTTTGTAAAAAAAAAAAAAAAATGTTTTATCCAAGTCTAATACCAAATAAAAGCCTTATCTGTCTCAAAAGAATCAATATATAATACATTAGGGTAAGATACAAACGCAAAAGAGTGTAATGTACGTAACAAAAATGTCACCAAAAACTAAAAATCCCTCTGGGACTCGAGGAGTGGGGGACCAAAGGGCATGGGCATGATCATATTCAGCTGCTGGTCTTCATACTTCCCACAATGCAAACAGGAGGAGAGGGGCAGAAGGAAAAGGAGAAGATCGACTCTCTCGTCTGCCATACGTGCGAGGGAGGAAGGAGGGAGGGGAAACTGTCAGTGCAGGCTCTGGGCTGTATGAGAGACGTTCTCAGCTCAGAGCCCTGCTGGGGTTTCCCGACAGTGGTGGAATTTTAACTTTTGCGACCCTGGTAGTTTCACCATTGACCTGACAAAAGACTTTGTGCCAGATTCTCATACATTAACGTTGCTCCTGGGCAGCGTAATGTATGTGCTGTACGCTACACCGCCGCAGGTTTACATCCTGATTCTCAGAACACTTACCTGTAAACTTGCGGCGGTGTATCCTTAATTCGCTCGGCGCAAGCCCGCCCAATTCAAATGGGGCGGGCACCATTTAAATTAGGCGCGCTCCCGCGCCAAGCGTACTGCGCATGCTCCATCGGGTAAATTACCCGACGTGCATTGCGCTAAATGACGTCGCCCCGACGTCATTTGCTTAGACGTTTACGTAAATGGCGTCCAGCGCCATTCACGGACGTCTTACGCAAACGACGTTTTTTTTTAAACTTCGACGCGGGAGCGACGGCCATAGTTAACATTGGTTGCCCCTGCTATTAGCAGGGGCAACCTTACGCGTCGCGTACGCTACGGAAACGACGTAAATTCTCAGCGTCGGACGCGCGTAGGTTCGGGAATCTCGCGTACTTACCTCATTTGCATAGACGACGGGGAAAACGACGATGTGACACCTAGCGGCGGGGAAAAAAATTACTTTTAAGATCTGACAGTGTAACAGCCTTACGCATGTCAGATCTAATGGGTATCTATGCGCAACTGATTCTAAGAATCAGTCGCATAGATACCCGGGGCCAGATGAGGAGTTACGACCGCGCTAATGGTGTTGCGCCGTCGTAACGCCTTTGAGAATCTGGCCCTTTATTTCTATCTAAACATATTGTTATTCATACCCAATACCTCTTTCCTACCAACAAAGATGGAAACATCTTAACCTATTAATTTACATGGTCTGCCAGAAAGCACAAAACAATGCTAGATTTCGAATGGCCAGCCAGCTGTCTGGGATATGTTATCAATGCAACTTTTTAAAATAAAGATTTTATATACCAGTAAATAATTACAAAATTATATAAAACATCACTTTTAAAACTTTATAAACTTGTAACTTTCAATCAAAAGGATAAAGCTGACCAAAAACTTTTATAGTTTCTGATTAAAAGTACATCTGTCAAAAAGCAAAATGCCCATGTGAGTAGACTTGAAGATACAGAAAGAAATTACACTCCATGGAGAGAAGTGGAACAATGACTTATTCTTGAATCAAAACACATGCAGTCTGTTTATTCTGAGTTTATCTCTTGCTTATAATATGTTTGCAAAGGTCAGTATGATTAGGCGTAGAAAAACGAATAAAGGACCCATTTCTTTTGCTTCCCGGAGCGAATATGCACTTCCTGTTCATTTTCCTCATACCCCTTGTCCAAAAAACAAAACAAAAAACAAATAATAAATTAGACACATTCCGCCAAATCTACAGTATTTTCCATTATGCCACTAGGCGTCACTGTTCTGTTGAAGTCCATTTATTTGCGGAAAAACAAGCAACATGGCAGCTCTTAGTAATATAAATACCACTTTTTTAGACAACACGTCATTACTAAATAATCTCTTCCAGCGAAACAGCAGTCTTTAATAAAAGTTTGAATTAAAAAAACAGCTTCTATACTTTTATTAATGTGGAGACTGCCAAGAAAAGCATGTGATTTGTATTTACGGTAACAGTAAAACATTTTTCATTCTGTCATTTAAAACCCTTTGACCTATCTAAGATAAAGGAATACATGTGCTCAATGTAACGGTATTCAGAAACGGTCAGAAAAAAAGACAACCATGATATGCAAATCTTTCATTGATCCAGCCTTAGTAAACTATAAGGTGATTGGCTACAATAAGGAGCTGCATAGCTGCCAAACTATTTTTTTGAAAATGTCATATAGTTATGCCTTGGATCATCATGAGCTGTCATACCATTTTTGCTAAGCTGAAAGAGAATAATTTTTTAAAAGCTATACTTGAGGCATGTATAAAAAGCATAAAGGCATTTATGTGATTATTAAACTCTTCTCGCCAACGTGGCACATATATTCGGCCTCTTGGTGGTTGGTCTTTACTGCCGAGAGGTTGCATATGTAAACACTTTTCTATGTTGAGAGCACTCCCAGCACAGACCCCGCTTGGGACTGGAAAGCACCCAATGCATACTGGCTATCAGGAGCTTTCAGATCACGTGACTGCTGTGACAGCCAATCACATCGTCACATGACCCAAATGACCGCCTCCCTGTATTTAGAAGCTCTTAAAGGGCTAGGAGGTGGCTATAACGCTGTAGGACTAACATTTATTTTCAAATGCAACTAGTTAAAGTGGTTGTAAACCCTCTGGTGGAAGTTACACCTACAGGTAAGCCTAGATTAAGGCTTACCTGTAGGTGTTTGCAATATCTCCTATACCTACACGGTTTAGGAGATATTTGCCAAAAAGAATACACTGATGTCAACGGCGCATGTGCGCCATAGACGTCGGCGCAGGCGCACAGAAAATGATGGTTTTATGAATCGATAATGCCAGCTTTGACGGCTCCCACACGCGGAGTGACGTCATCGACGCTCCGGCCAATCACAGCGCCGGAGCGGCGATGCCCGTAAGTAACCTTCCGTAGAGATGTCTGCGGCCGGAGGGGGAGACGAGGACGACTTCGGGGGCTTTGATCTAAGGTAAGTAATTCATAATGAGCTAGTATGCTAGTCATACTAGCTCATTATGCCTTTGTCTTGCAGTTTTTTTTGGGGGGGGGGTTTACAACCACTTTAAATACTTAAATTGTAATTGATTTTAGCCTTTTTGTCATCTCCTATACAGCAGTGCTCATACTAGGAGCGGAAGGGGCGGCACTTGGGCTCAATCAGATGTGCTGCTCTCACCTGTACTGATTAGAAACATGCTGACAGGAGTGAAGAGCAGAAAGATGACCTCATCAATCTGTTGCTGTTATTTATTGTCCAATTACAGACTGAGAGCTAGGAAGTGAGCTAGCTCTTTTTTTTTTTTGCTTAAAGTGTTAGTAAACTTTTACAGGGATGCTTACAATAAGACCCCTTTCACACCGAGACAGTTTTCAGGAGTTTTAGCGCTAAAAATAGCGCCTGAAAAGAGCCTCTAGTGTCTTTCTAGTGTGAAAGCCTGAGTGTTTTCACACTGGGGCAGTGCTTTTGCGGGACAGGAAAAAAAGTCCTGCAAGCAGCATCTTTAGGGTGGTGTAGGAGCAGTGTATACAGCGCTCCTACACCACCCCTGCCCACTGGAATCAGAAGCGCCGCAACACAGGAGCTTTTAACCCTTTGTTCGGCCGCTAGCGGGGGTTAAATGCTTCCTGCTAGCGGCCGAAAGTACGGCTAAAATGACGATAAAGCACCGCTAAAACTAGCGGCGCTTTAGCGCTGAGGGACCCCCGCCCCAGTGTGAAAATACCCAAAGGCCCCGTACACACGACCGGATTGATCCGCTGGGATTGATCCGCGGATCAGTTCCAGCAGATAGATCCGGTCGTGTGTACGGCCTAGCGGACATTTTCAGGCGGATAAAAATCCAGCCGACAGATTCCCAGCGGATAAAAATTTCTTAGCATGCTAAGAAATCTATCCGCTGGAATCCAGTCCAGCGGACTGATCCGGTCGTCTGTACGGACTCACCGGATCAGTCCGTCCGCTCCCATCCCTCGCATGCGTCGTAATGATTCAACGCATGCGTGGAAGTATTTACTTTCCAGGGTCGCGCACGTCGCCGCGTCATCGTCGCGGCGACGTCACCGCGGATGTATTCCGCGGGGATTTCGATCTGATGGTGTGTACAGCCATCAGATCCAAATCCGCCAGAGGATTTAGCCGCTGGAAACGGTCCGGCGGACCGTTTCCAGCGGATATCCTCTCGTCTGTACGAGGCCATAGGCTTACCTGTAAGTACAATGAATATCTCTCAAACTTGCACTGTTTTGCAGATATTCACAATTTCAGCAGCCAGTGACTTCACCATGCATGCGCAGTGTGCTCTGTATTGAGGGCACACTGGGTTTACTGTCAATTCAATGTACTGTGGTGCAATTGTGACTACTGTGCACTTCTGCAAAAGTGACATGATTTAGGCTTGAGTCAGTATAATATAACCAGTGTAGCGCAACCAATATAAAACACAATCAATATACAGTATATTCTAAAAAAATCCCAATTTTGTGTGAAAATTCCACCGTTGTGAGACTCTAGGTAATAATTAAAAAAAAAATAATTCAAAAGTTCATATAATCCAGTGACTACCACCTTTAGTTGGAATGCCAGCTCACCTCCAAATAATAACCCCACTACCGAATCCCAATTGCCTGTCTCTCAGGATCCCCCGGGGGTGTTCCTCCTCAGGGCGTCCCTGGACCACGCTGACCTCCTCTTTGGATCTCGATCAGTCGTCTGTGGCCAAAAAATTACAAGGGGAAACCATAATGCTCTCTGCTATGAATATTTATTAAAAACTACACCCACAGGGATTAAAAATACTTAGATAGATATGTGAAAAACATGCATATCAACACTTTTCCACGTGGACATACAAACCAAAAAACACCTGTACGCGTTACGCTCTCTGTTGAGCTTCTTCAGCAGAAACAGCCGCCATTCCTTCTAAGGGAAACCGGCAGTGAAGCCTTGAGACCTCCCCTACTGCGCATGTGAGAAGTGGGGGGAGGAGGAGGGGGGTGAACTTCCGGGGGACCTCGCCGTGGCAAAGTCTCCTGGAAGTGGGGACGGGTACTTGTCAAAAACGGATACCAACTCCGCCTCTCCCTGAAGTGCTGCTGGCTTCCCCCCTCTCCACCCCCCCCCCCCTTCTGCCTGCTGCAAGGGATATTTCAGGATTGAGAGTGGGGGTAGGGGCTAGTAAATATGTAATTTACCAGTGCCTTTCTTTTCTAAATCACTGTGTTCATTCATAACTTAAGCATAGTCAACTGTGTTTACTATGCTTCAGTTTGTGAATGAACAGGAAGCCGTTCAGCACACAGCACTTCCCATTTATTCAATGTTCAGTGCAGCTGAGGCTGCAGAGAAAGGCACGTGTGTTTGAGCTTTGGGGTGCACACCCTAATGCAATAGCCTGCGCACACCTATGCTATCATGCCTAGTTAACTTGACAGGTTGCCTTTGGGTACCTTTATTATATTATTTACTATAGGCTTTTGTATAGCACTGACAGTTTACACAGCACTTTACTTCTCAGTCTTAGCCCTCGTGGAGCTTACAATTCAGGGGCCCTATTTCACAAACATACTAGTTCCCATTACCTACCAATCACCCCTAATAGCACAAATTCCCCTCCCAAAAACAAATATTACCTTTTTGTACCAAATCCCCCATCCTAGCACAAATCATCTTCCCCATCTCCTCTCTCAACACAAATCCCCCCAAATCACCACTCCTATCACACCAAATGTGTCCACCCAGAACAATTCTTACCTTCTGACACCCCCCACTTCCCCTGAACCTCACGTGATACCACAGTGCCCAGGGCAACCACCCCTCCTGCCCACCCCTTGTTTCGGCCCTGCTCAGTGTTGCAAGGTAGAGGGGACTTGTTGTAACTGCAACTCTGCCTTCAACTCGGACTCATTACTGTTACCCAAGACCCCCCCTCCCCTTCCCCAATCAAGTGAGAGAACATCATCTGCCAATAACGCTGTAGGACTTTTCTGTAGATATTGGGGTAGATTCAAAAAGCAATTGCGTCTGCGTAACCATAGTTACGCTGCGCAATTGCTTACTTGTGCTGGCGTATCGAATGCTCCTGATTCAGGAACCTCGATACGCCGACTGCAGCCTAAGATATGACTGGCATAAGGCTCCTTATGCCGTCATATCTTAGGCTGCATTCTTACGCAGGCCGCTAGGTGGCGTTACCGTTGTGGTCAGCGTAGAGTATGGAAATTGCATACTAACGCCGATTCACAACCGTACGCGCGCCCTGCGTACGCAGTTTACGTTGTTTGCGTACGTCGGGTTTTGCGTAAGGCTGCCCATGCTATTAGCAGGGGCAGCCAATGCTACGTATACCCGTCGTTCCCGCGTCGCGTTTTTGAAAAATTACGTTGTTTGCGTAAGTGAATCGTGAATGATGCTGGACGCCATTCACGTTCACTTTGAAGCAAATGACGTCCTTGCGACGTCATTTACCGCAATGCACGTCGGGAAAGTTTCCCGACGGAGCATGCGCACTACGCTCAGCGCGGGAACGTGCGTAATTTAAATGATCCCGTAGGGGGCGTGGATCATTTAAATTACGCACGATTACGCCGGGCATTTTTCAGGAGCGCCCACGCAATTTACGGAGCTCCGTGAATCGAGCGTAGCGCAGGTAATTTTCGGAGGCACAGCAGCAAAACGGTGCGCTGCGCCTCTGTAAAAAATGCGCAAATGTACCTGAATCTACCCCATTGTTTTTGCTGTCTTCGCTGCTTGATGTAATACAGAACTCTGCTAAATTATGATATCTAAAATGGCAACATAAACTAACAGCATGGTCATTTTAGAGAAAAAACTAATTATTTCTACAAAATAGTCCATTTGTGGCGCCTACGTGTTTCTGGCTGTCAGCAACACATAAACATGTTAAAATTGGAAATAAACTCTCTCAATGAACATTGGGTATTTTAATCCTTATGTTGCTAGCATTAGTAAATAAATAGGAAGATTATATTTACAGTACTTGTTTTTTTTTTTACATTTCTTCAGTTGCTTCCTGGTTTCTGGCCTAGACCAGAATGATGTCATACAAGAGGGGAGGAGGGGCTTTCTCTTTCCACACCCTCCTGCCTGCATGCCTAAGTTAGGGGCATATGGATTCCAGGAAGTAAATGCTACATTAAAGAAGAACTATAGGCAATTTTTTTATTTTTAGTTTGGTTAGAGTAATGCCGCGTACACACGACCCTTTTTCGGGTTCTAAAAAATGACGTTTTATTTTTATGTCATTAAAAACAATCGTGTGTGGGCTCCAGAGCATTTTTCACGATCTAAAAAATGGCCATTAAAAATTTCGAACATGCTCTTTTTTTCACTACGTTTTTAACAAAAAAAACGTGCATGCTCAGAAGCAAGTTATGAGACGGGAGCGCTCGTTCTGGTAAAACTACCGTTCGTAATGGAGTAAGCACATTCATCACGCTGTAACAGACTGAAAAGTGCAAATCGTCTTTTACTAGCACGATATCAGCAAAAGCAGCCCCAAGGTTGGTGCCATCCGCATGGAACTTCCCCTTTATAGTGCCATCGTACGTGTTGTACGTCACCGCGCTTTGCTAGAGCATTTTTTTTTTCATGATCGTGTATAGGCAAGGCCGTTTTAATGATCGGGTTGAAAAAAACTTAGTTTTTTCTAGACCCTTAAAAACTACATTTTTTAGAACCTGAAAAACGGTCGTGTGTACGCAGCATAATGGAGGGTTACAACCATTTTTGCCATCTTCGTTCCATTGGGGAGATTTGCCTTCACTTGCTATCCCATAGCGATACCACAAAGTGAAAGGAAATCCCTGCAAATTAGGCGAATCTCTTGGGGACCCCCAGATCACCAGAACTAGCCGCGCGCACCGTACTGTGCCCGCGGGGCCCCCCAAACTCGTTGTTCGTCGGTGGCCCGTGATCATGTCACGGAGAGGCAGAACAGGGAGATGCCTATGTAAACAAGGCATTTCCCTGTTCTGCCTAGTGACAGGACAGTGATCTACTGCTCCCTGTCATCGGGAGCAGTGATCACTGTCATGTCACTTGTTAGATCACTGTCATGTCACTTGTCATTTACACTGTAATCAGTGCATTTAGCACTGATCGCTGTATAAATGACAATGGTCAAAAAATAGCATCAAAAGTGTCCAATGTGCCCGCCATAATGTCGCAGTCACGATAAAAATCACAGATCGCCGCCATTACTAGTAAAAAAAAAAAAAAAAAATGCCATTAAACTATTCCCTTTTTTGTAGACGCTATAACTTTTGCGCAAACCAATCAATATACGCTTATTGCGATTTATTTTTTTACCAAAAATATGTAGAAGAATACAAAAATCAGTCTAAACTGAGGAATTCTTTTTTTATATATATTTTTGGGGGATATTTATTATAGCAAAAATTTTCTTCTCTTCTTTTGTTTATAGCGCAAAAAAAAAAAAATCGCAGTGGTGATCAAATACCACCAAAAGAAAGCTCTATTTATGGGGAAAAAAGAACGTCAATTTTGTTTGGGTGCAACGTCGCATGACTGCGCAATTGTCAGTTAAAACGATGCGGTGCCGAATCGCAAAAAGTGCTCTGGTCAGGAAGGGGGTAAATTCTTCCGGGGCTGAAGTGGTTCATGTACAATTATTTCCTATTACAATGGCAAATGCCGACGTTGTACTTGTTAAAAAAAATTCTGAATAAAAATATTGGAACAGAAAAAAAATAAAAAAAAATTACAATGGTAAACAGGACAAATAGAGAGGGTGAACTCCTCTTACAGGGACACAGACAGCTGAGAAAACAAATAATTAAACGTGACAGGTGTTTTTCTCCATCTCCACTCTATCCAAAACTAAAAATGTTTTGGGGGGAGGGGGTTGATGTGATTTTTCAACAAAATAAAGCATGGAAAAGTAGTGGAGGAAAGTTTTTACTGAAAGGACAAGGACTTTCAATCTGCAACCTAATGTAGTTGCTGACTTTTAATAACGGGACACTTACCTGTCCAGGGATCTAGCACTATCCTCAACCAAGCTAGTTCTTCACTAGCCATCAGGTTCCTGACGCTGAGGTGTGGGCCTGCTGGGGTTATGCATGGGATCCTTATCCCCACGACTAAGCTCCATGAGCGGAGTGAAGAGAGAGAGAGAGAGACTTGTAAAGCGCAACACATGCAAACTGAATCGCCTCTGGGCGCTGTATCCATTTCATGGGTAAGGAACCCCTTGACCTCAGAAGAGATGGGTTTTAATCTTTCTCCTGAAGGCCAAGTGGTCCGACTCCAGTCGGATGGTGGTTGGTAGTGCATTCCACAGTCGAGGTCCCTGGACTGCAAATCTTCGATCTCCTTTGGACTTGTATCTGGCCTTGGGTATCTGGAGGAGGTTTTGATTGGTGGATCGCAGAATGCGATTGGGGTTATGGGCTTTTATTTTTTCGCATTGATATTGGGGGGCATTGCCTTGAATACACTTATGTATTAGGCAGAGTGCCTTGAAAGTGATTCTGTCTTTTACTGGCAACCAATGAAGGGATCTCAGAGAAGGTGAGATTGATTCCCATGGTTTTTTCCCAGTCACTAGTCGAGCGGCCATATTTTGAACAACTTGCAGACGAGTGATTTGGTATTTGGGGAGTCCTAGATAGAGGGCATTTGTGTAGTCGAGTCCGGAATTGATGATTGTTCCCACCACGACTGCAATGTCCTCTTTCGGGATAAAGGGCGTGAGTCTGCGTAGTAGGCGCAGCAGATGGTGGGATCCGCTGACTACTGACCCTATTTGTGCATCCATTGTCATGTAGGTATCGAAAATGACTCCGAGACTTTTGACTTTGGTGCTAGGGGTGATGGTTTTTCCCAGAATGGGTGGGGGAGTCCATGTTGATGCGGAGTGATTTTTCCGGTTAGCGTGAAACAGGAGAAGTTCTGTTTTCGAACCATTGAGTTTAAGATAACTGTTTGTCATCCAGTTATCTATTAGAGTGAGGCATTTCTCTAGTCCAAGAGAATGATCCTTTTTGTTGCAGATGCGGAAATACAGTTGTGTGTCATCTGCATAGGAGTGGTAAAGTAACTTCTGGTTACTGATGATTTCAAAGAGAGGGCGAAGATAGATATTAAACAATACGGGCAATAAGGGAGATCCCTGAGGGACTCTGCGTGACACCGTGCGTTTTTCAGAAGTGAAAGACCCTAGTTTCACTATTTGTGATCGGTTTTCCAAGAAGGAAGAGAACCAGGGTAAAACACATTCAGCGACTCCGGCTACTTCAGCTAGCCTAGCCAGTAGTAGTCCTTGGTCTACAGTGTCAAAGGCCGCGCTTAGGTCCAGCAGTATCAGGAGACAAGATTCTCCTTCGTCTGCGGCCTCTAAAGCGTCATCCCATATTTTGAGCAGCGCCGTTTCTGTTCCATGACCCGGACGGAAGCCTGATTGAAACGGATCAAGTAATTTATGGGTGTCTAAATGCAGTTGCAGCTGTTGTACAACTACTTTCTCCATTACCTTGGAGAAGACATTTAGAGCTGTTATGGGCCTCCGGTTGTTTGGGTCTTTGGGGCCGAGGGTAGTTTTTTTTAGAATTGGTTTTATTGTACCTTGTTTCAGCAAGGTGGGCACCATGCCCTTCTTAAATGATTGGTTTATGAGCTGCGTGATAGCTGGTGCCAGTATATCGGCACATTCTTTCAGTAGTTTAGTGGGGATGATATCATTGGGTGCTGTGCTATTACGCAGAGTCCCGATGATGTTTTTAGTGGTATTGATGGAAATGGGGCACTTGGGGGCATGACCTAGTTGGAGCTCGGGGTGAGGCTGTCATACATGTTCTTATGGAGTTTTGCAGAGATGTGCTACGTCCAGGACTTTTCCCTTTTCTATTAGATGTCTAGAGCTTGGACAAGCTTTGTCCTTGTCTGCACTCCAATTGGTTGCTACATAGGAGGACCTGGTGAAGCTTTGAGTGACGCCTGTCAATTTAATTTGGGTAACTTGTCCTGCTCGTTACAGAATTTAGAGGGAAAATTTGAGGTTTAGGAGATCACGTAGGGCATTACAAGGAGGCAGAAAAATACAGTAAGGAACTATTTTATGAAGAAAAAAAATAAAGGGCCATTGGGTATTGGATGTGTAAAGATTATTTTTTAAGAATTAGGAACGTCACTGTAATCAAACATTTCCTAGGGGTGTGAGGAATAGAACATTTTGGGAACCCCTGGAATAGATTGTTTTTAATTGCTGTGCTGATTAGTTAGAAGGAATATTGTTTGTATAGGAAGTGGGTGGTCAGTCTTCAACTTTAATACACATTTACACTTTTTTGGTGCACATGGACAAAGTAAAAATACTTGGGAATTGTAAATTGTCTTTTGTTTCTGCTCCCTCTTGCCCTGCTATCCTATTATGCTGTAATAGTTAGTAGAGTCCTACTTATAGACTTTTTTTAATGTTTTTTTTTTAAACAAATAGCCAAACTGCACATATCCAGACAAAGCAGATGGATACACAAACATCAGCTCTCATCCCACTGTATTCCGTGCCAGGATAGTCAGTACTAATGATTTCTATGATAGATTTTCACCAGCAGATTAATGATTTCATGTGCAACAAGCGCCAATCTCTTTAACATCATTTTCTTAGGCGAATTACCACACGTAAACATGCTGAAATTGTTTAGGCTTTTAGGCTCAGACACATGCACCATATGGGTCCCACAATTCACTTTCTCTATGTCTGACTTTTTTTTTTGTGTAGACCCAGAGACTGAAATCCAATACTTTTGTCTGCATCTGCGCCTGAAAGGTTTTACCCCAGCAGGCCCACACCTCCCCTGAGACTCATTAAGCACATTTACATTCGCCTCTTAAAACCCTAAACAGTTCATTTCACGCCTCGAAATTGTGTATTGATAAAAGGAAGAAAGAAACAGACTCAAGAGCAACAAATAGTTTGGAAGGCTTCGGAGACTCACAAACACTTGGCTTGCCTTGTTTACTGAGAGGATCCTTATGCACCGCTTGGACAAGGGGAAATATATACACACATGTGCTTGTGAAATTCTTACCAGTAATTAGATTGTCCTGTGTTCTTAAAGTAAATCAGTTGCAACTGAGTTTATACAAGAATGTACATTTTCAATTATTAAAAGCCCATGGAGGGGTAACCTTCGGTGAAAAATGCAAGTCAAAAGGTTCAATAACTCTATAGATATACAGTAGGTACCTCAGTTATATACAAATCACAACTTTTCCTGAAAAAATCAAGCTGGCTCCACCCTCTCTTGCGTTCTTCAATGACCACCAAAATTCTCTACTGACTACCAGTGTAGTGGCGTCCTTCTCTATTGACCACTTGTGTCAGGAGGTCCTTCTCCATTGACAGTAGGTACCTCAATTATATACAAATCACATTGTCTACTGACTACCAATGAAAGGGGATTCTTTATCATGCAAAACAGAAAAAATATTGCGCATACCAAAATCAAAACAAATATATATAAAGCTGCGTCTCAAAAATGTCATACAACATCAAACATACAAATACAAAAAAAGGGGAGTCGCGCTAAATTGTGCAAAGTAATTTATGGACATTTAAATGACATGAACACAATCCTGATTGAAACAAAAATTCAGTGCATCAAAAAAATATAGTCCAGAGCAAAAACTCAAAATAGATAATTGAAAGAGGAATGAAAATGAACATAGTCCAATATAAGTGAACAGGAGAGCAGTAAGTCCCAAGTGTGCAAAGCGAATCCACAACGTTGTGATAACTGACGAACAGGAGACCTCCACCCACGAGAAACACTGACCCTTACCAGAAATAAGATCATAAACAGCAAAACAAGTCCCTGTTGAGACGAAACGTCGGGAGGCGGCGCTCTGACGTCACCGCGTTGTACGTGTGAGGACCCAGAAGACACGACACACGCTCCAAACAAAGCCGGCCGGCTGTTATTTCATGCTCGTTTTTATTGGATTGATGTAAGTGCACAATCTGCTTTTTATCTATTAAAATATCATACGTTTTTACGCTATGAGCTCTCCCTAATTTCTTTGCATATTCTGGAGTTCCTATACCTGGTGATCAATTGGGGGATAACTCATTGCTCATTTTATTATCATTGGATGGATGCTTGACCTCGTTCCTGCTGTGGATATTGGAGGTCTTTTCAATTTTGCTGTTTATGATCTTATTTCTGGTAAGGGTCAGTGTTTCTCGTGGGTGGAGGTCTCCTGTTCGTCAGTTATCACAACGTTGTGGATTCGCTTTGCACACTTGGGACTTACTGCTCTCCTGTTCACTTATATTGGACTGTGTTCATTTTCATTCCTCTTTCAATTATCTATTTTGAGTTTTTGCTCTGGACTATATTTTTTTGATGCACTGAATTTTTGTTTCAATCAGGATTGTGTTCTTGTGATTTAAATGTCCATCAATTCTTTTGCACAATTTAGCGCAACTCGCCTTTTTTTGTATTTGATTCTTTATCATGGACCACCAATCTAATTAGGTCCTTCTACATTGAACACCATTGTCAGGTGGTCAATGCTGGACCATTACCTCTGTTATATACAAATCACACATTTTCCTGCAAAAGTGAAGCTGACCTAGCCCGCTCTTGTGTTTTCTAATGGGGGCCTTCTCTATTATTATTATTATTATTATTATTATTATTATTATTATTATTATTATTATTATGCAGAATGTATATAGTGCCAACAGTTTACACAGCATTTTACAAAATAAAAGGTAGACAATACAGTTACAAATCAATAAAATATAAGAGGATTAAGAGGGCCCTGCTCAGAAGAGCTTACAATCTAATAGGGTGAAGCAGGTGGAACAAAAGGTTGTCACTGTGAGGAATGAGCTGATGGAAGTGGTAAAAGACAAGTTGGAAGTGTGATAAACTTCCCTGAAGAAATGAGTTTTCATGGGTTGCCTGAAGGCAGCTAGAGTAGGAGATAGCCGGACAGGTTGAGGTAGAGAGTTCCAATGGATGGGAGGCTCTGAAGAAAACCTGGAGACGAGCATGGGAGGAGGAGACAAGGGAGCTTGAGAGTAGGAGGTCTTGAGAGGAGCAGAGAGGGCGGTTTGGGTGATATTTGGAGGCAAGGTTAGTGATGTAGCTCAGGGCAGAGTTGTGAATGGCTTTGTATGTTGTGGTTAGTATTTAGAATTTAGTTGGGCGATCGGGAGCCAGTGTAGGGATTGGCAGAGAGGGGTGGCAGACACTGAGCGGTTGGTAAGGTGGATAAGACTGACAGCAGCATTCATGATAGACTGAAGAGGGGATAGCCTATAGAGAAGCAGGCCAATGAGAAAAGGGAGTTGCAATAGTCAAGGCAAGAGATAATAAGGGAGTGAATGAGTAGCTTGTTTTTTTTTATTTGTTAAAAAGGGGCGAATTTTAGAGATGTTGAAGAGGTGAAGTCTATAAGCTTTTGACATACAATTGGGTTTGAGCTGAAAGAACAGGTCAGAGTCTAGGATTACACCTAGTACCCTGGCATGAGGGGTGGGATTGATGGTTGCATTATTGATTTTGATGGAAAAGTCACAGCTGGAGGATATTACCAGCTTGGTTTTAGAGAGATTTCGTTTAAGGAAGTGGTGTGATATCCATGTTGATAACTCAGTTAGTAAGTTAGTAATGCAAGAGGAGACTGAAGGAGTGAGGTGAGGAGTAGACAGATGGATTTGTGTGTCATCGGTGTATAGATGGTTTTGGAAGCGGTGGGCGGTTATCAAGTGACCAAGGCAAGAGGTGTAGATAGAGAAGAGAAGGGGTCCAAGAACAGAGGCTTGGGGGAGCCCCCACAGAAAGGGGAAATGTTGAGGAGGAGACAGAGTTGTAGGTAACACTGAAGGAGCGCTGTGATCAGTGGGAGAAGAACCAGGATAGAACCATTGACCATCATTATCAGGAGGTTCTTCTCCTCTGACAGTAGGTAGCTCAGTTATATACAAATCATATATTTTCCTGAAAAAGTCAAGCTGGCTCCACCCTCTCTTGCGCGTTCTCCAATGACTACTAAAATTCTCTACTGACTACCAATGAAAGGAGATTCTATACCATGGACCACCAGTGTAGTGGGGTCCTTCTCTATTGACCATAGTAGGTACTTCCAGTTGTATACAAATCACAACTTTTCCTGCAAAGTGAAGATGGCCCCACTCGCTCTTGTGCTCTCCAATGACCACCAAAGTTCTCCCCAGACTACCAATGAATGGGGACTAATCTAATGGGTTCCTTCTCCGTTGACCATCATTGTCAGGAGGTCCTTCTCCACTGACAGTAGGTACCTCCATTATATACAAATCAAAACTTTTGCTGCAAAAGTCAATCTGACCTTTCCCTGCTCTTGCATTCTCCAATGACTACCAAAATTCTCTACTGACTACCAGTGATAAGGGATTCTTTACCATGAACCACCAATATAATAGGGTCCTTCTCCATAAGCCTTCATTAGCTTTAGTTGCTGTAATCCATTGATCTATTGTTGGCGGGTAGTTTGATATCCATTTTCGTAATATGAGTTTGCAAGCCATATACATAGTTTTCATCCTCATCACTTGCAATTCAACTGGGATGGTATCATCCGGTATAATCTCTAACAATGCAAATTTTGGGTCAAGCTGTATTTGTGTAAAACACAGGGAATTTCAAGTATCAAATACACGCATCCAGTAGCGATGTAGTTTTGGACATTGTCACAGTATATGTATAAGTGTGTGTGCCTATGCCAGAAGTGCATCTTGGACAATTTGGTGTATTTGCTTTACCCCAAGAGTACAGTTTTAAAGGAGTATAATGGACTCAATGAATGATAAATAACTGGGTCAAACACTGAGGAGGATAAGGATATACTAAATATTTTTTTTAAAGTGGAGGTTCACCCGGAAATAACATTTTTTAACCTTAGATTCCTGCTCATTTTGTCTAGGGGAATCGGCTAGTTGTTTTAAAATCAAAGCTGTACTTACCGTTGTAGAGAGCGATCTTCTCCGCCGCTTCCGGGTATGGGCTGCGGGACTGGGCATTCCTATTTTGATTGACAGTCTTCCGACAGGCTTCTGACGGTCGCATCCATCGCGTCACGATTTTCCGAAAGTAGCCGAACGTCGGTGCGCAGGCGCAGTATAGAGCCGCACCGACGTTCGGCTTCTTTCGGCTACTCGTGACGCGATGGATGCGACCGTCGGAAGCCTGTCGGAAGACTGTCAATCAAAATAGGAACGCCCAGTCCCGAAGACCATACCCGGAAGCGGCGGAGAAGATCGCTCTCTACAACGGTAAGTACAGCTTCGATTTTAAAACGTCTAGCCGATTCCCCTAGACAAAATGAGCATCAATCTAAGGGTAAAACATTTTTTATGGGTGAACTCCCGCTTTAAGGCTTGCTCCCACTCTTCATCACTAAGTATATTTAAGTCTCTATTCCATCGTCCACAACTACCCTCTTGTGAATTAGTTCTAGTTATCATTTGTATAGAAGAATATATAGGGCCAAATCCACAAAGCAGATGTGCCGACTTAACTCGAGATTTCTAATTTTACACGGCGCGTATCTTTGCGCCTGATCCTCAAAACGAGATACGCATGAAATTCCGGTATTTCCGTCCTACCTAAAATAATTACACCGGCGCTTCTTTGTGCGCAAATTATGCTAGACACGCCGCTGTATTTGATAGGCAAAGATGCAAATGAGGGAGATAGGGCGATCCACAAAATTAAGTGTGTGCGGCGTAGATTACGACCTGTGCGCTTCTGTTAGTTTCCCGGAGCAATTTTACACTTTATAAAAGCAGCCCTAATTTTACACATGCCGTGTAAAGGTCAGCTAAAGCAATACCATGAAGGAAGAGCTGACCACACACACTTGCTGGACTACAATCTGTATGCCACCATGCCAGGGGCATCCATGCCCCTATCTATAATAGTGACTTTAGTAACCCAGGGTACCCCCTCTTCTGAGGGAACAGCAGTCAGGAGACGCCTCGCAGAATGCATATTTGCAGAGTAAACGCACATTAATGATGTCACAATGAGAATGCATGAATGCACGCCACTGTGGTCCCTAGCACAGACACATCACATGCACATCGAATTGGATTAGATCCAAGTACCCCCCCCCCTTTGGTACTTGGGAGCAGCAACGCCACGCCACGGCTCCAATTATGTCACTGTGCATTCATACACCATTCAGGAACCTGGGATCACTTCTCCCTGGTCCTGGGGATCCCTTCTCCACCAAAACTGAGGGTGACACCCTTATTTTATCAGGAATGCCACCCCCCCACATTCACACATCATTCACACACATAAATCAAATCATAAGTACAGAATACCAAATGAAATAATAAAAAAATAAAAAAATAAATAAAAAAAAAAACGAAAGTATCCCTGCTAATTACTTATCGGCGGCGATTGCTACGCCTTGGCTGGCCACGGGCACGGGCACGGCCACGCCCTCGCGGAGGATGTCCATTGGGGGGGTGTGAGCTGGGGAAGGAGGAGCCTCCTGGGGGGGAGGGGAAGGAGGAGCCTCCTGGGGGGGGTGAGCAGGGGAAGGAGGAGCCTCCTGGGGGGGGGGTGAGCAGGGGAGGGAGGAGCCTCCCCTGCTGGCCTGCCCTCCAAGGCCACTGCAATTCTACTGAGACAGGCAGTGAGGGCAGCCGCATTGGCCTGGCCAGACCTAGTATTGTCCTGCACAGCCTGGGTCAGGGCAGTCACCTCCCGGGCCACGCCTGTTGTGGTGGTCTGTAGGTCGTTCATGCATGTAATGACCGCCACTGAGTTGGTGGCCACATCACCGACTGAATCCATCATTACACCCAGGCTGTGCTCCATCTGTGTCATTTTTTGGAGCATTTTATCCAGAGTGCGGGTCTGCCGGGCATTGTCCCTCAGCAGACTGACCGGCAGACGCTCGGCCACCTCCATGGTGTCCTGGGTCGCCATCCTGCCTGCCCCTGAGGCTTGTGGCCTGGGAGGAGGGGATAGAGTGACCCTTGTGGGTGGAGGCCTGTTGGGAGAGAAGTGGGAGGGGCTACCCCTGATGGTGGCCTGACTGGTGCCAGCCTCTGGGGTAGCCTCAGGGGAAGACTCAAAGGACGCCAACAGGACTTCCCGGCCAATCTGAATATTTTCTTCCTCCTCCCCCTCATCCTCCTCCCCCTCAACCTCCTCATGAGGGGAGGTTTGGCCACTCCCCTCCCCTGGGGAATCCTGCCCTTCTTGGGAGTCATCAGCAGCCTGTCTTGGGGGTGGTGCAGCAGTCTGGCCTGATGGGCCAGCAACCTCCTGGCCTGATGGGCCTGCAACCTCCTGGCCTGATGGGCCTGCAACCTCCTGGCCATCTGTGGAGGACACAAAGCAATCACAGGTTTGAGGATCCACACACTTGGCACATCTTCCCTTCCCCCACCCACACATGCTAATCACCAGAGAGAAAAACCAAAAACTTACCTGTCCTCACAGGAACATCTGACTGATAGCCAGGCAGGCCCACCACCTGCTGTGTGTGGAAACACTGGGCCACTGCCCATTCCTCCTCCGTCAGTCTGACTGGGCAGGGTCCCCCTCCTCCAGTGCCCCTGGTATGGGCGTCCGTCTTTGCCATCTTATTGCGGACGACGCTCCTAAGGTCGTTAATTTTTTTCTGTATGCCAGCGGGGGTCCTGGTCTCCCCCCCCCTGCCGCATTGACCTGATCCGTTATCCGTTTAAGGAGCTCCTTTCTCCTGGCCGGGGGGGGGTTCGGCTCTCAGGGCCATGCAGATATCGCCCATATCGCACAATGCCCCGAGCAAGAACTCGCTTCTCTCCCAGGGTGAAATTAAGCTTCCTGCGCTTGGGGGCCATCACAGACACCACCCAGCACCAAGAAACTCACCCAAAAAACAATCACCAATACACACCCAACAAACAGACAAAAATACACACCCAAAAAACAGACAAAAATATACACCCAACAAACAGACAAAAATATACACCCAAAACACAGACAAAAATCTAAACACACAAGCAGACAGCTACTATAAATTCAAAATAAAACACGAACAAAAAACAAACAAAATACAAGCACAAAAAAAACCCCAGCAAAAACAATAACAAACAAATTAACAAAATTCACTTATCAAAAACAAACACCAACTAGACTCTCCAACTCCTCAAAAACTTTTCTCACAAACACAACTTAACAACACACCAACAAACGTTAAGAGCAGAAGCAAATTGCTCATGGAAGGGAAACACTGGGATATACTTTTGCAAGGGAAGTGTGTTTGACTGGGGCTTTTTATACACAGGGCTATCCTCAAACTAAGTACGCTTGGCCTTTTACCTATCTCACTGATTGCGCCGAGCAAAGTTCTGCACATGCGCAGTGAGCAGCAGATTCGTGCGCGCATGCGCAGTACGGCCGGCCCTTCATTTGCATGGGGTCACGGCTCATTACAATGAAGCACGCCCACTTCCTTCCCACTTGCAATAACCCCGCCTTACGCCTCGGAATTTAAGTTACGTAAGCGCAATTTTGTGCGCAAATGTGCTGTGGATACGGCACTTACGACACCAACTTAGGGCGCCGTAACTTAAATGACATAAGTTTTGAGTAACTTAATTTGCGCCGCTGGCTGTGGATTTGGCCCATACTTCCTATGAGTCCCTGTTTAGCACATCTTACCTCTACTGCCAAAGCTAGAATTGATGAAGGATTATATTTTAATAAAAAGGTGCTTGACTCTGTAAAGCATGTCATAACTGTAAATATTGAAAAAATAATTTATTGGACAAATGATACTTTTTTGCCAACTTATCAAATGATTGCAAAACATCATTATCATAGAGTTGGTTGAGAAGCAAAATGCCAGACTTTTTCCATAAATCAAAATTTACAAGTTTCACCACTTCAGGCAATTGTAAATTATTCCATGTGGGCATATATTGGGTGTATCCCTCATACTGAGTTTCTCGTTGAACAGTAGTCCAAATCCTATGTATTAAAAAAAATGTAGGATATATACATTTATTATAGAAGTGGTAGGCTACTATTAAAGGGGTTGTAAAGGTACAGGGTTTTTTTTACCCCTAAATAGCTTCCTTTACCTTAGTGCAGTTCTCCTTCACTTACCTCATCCTTAGATTTTGCTTTTAAATGTCCTTATTTCTTCTGAGAAATCCTCACTTCCTGTTCTTCTGTCTGTAACTCCACACAGTAATGCAAGGCTTTCTCCCTACATTTCCCATGATGCTCATGCACTCTGCAGTGTAGTGGAGCATCATGGGAAATGTAGTTCCAAAACATTTGGGGTGCCAAAGTTCACCATGACTGCCCTAGAGTCTGTGCTTCTTACAGCAGTATTTGTCAATTATATTATATTATATTATATTAACTACCAATTTATTACAGCAAATATTGACAAAGTACTTGCATGTCATGTCACTTTACCTGAAGCTCGCCTTCAGTGTATACATGTAATATCCAGATTCTTTAAAAGTGTGTCTGTGGTTTATGAGCATTATCTTTTGATTTTAGATGAACTTAAAGCGGAACTTCCACTCATTCGTCGCCTCCCCCCCTCCGGTGTCACATTTGCCAACTTTCGGGGGGAGGGGGAAGTGGATACCTATCTTTGACAGGTATCCTGTTCCCACTTGCGGGAGCCACAGCCGTGGCTGTTGACATCACTGCTCGGTTCCCTCCTTCTTCCCTGGTCACGGGCCAGTAGGAGAGAGGAGCTGAGCTTCACGCATGTGTAATAGGGTTCCTGGCGTGAAGCCGTAAGGCTACACCGCCGGGTTCCCTTACCCGCACTAGTGGCGGCAGCACCCGACAAATGATGGAAACATCAGCTGCAGTGCCGACATCGCTGGACTCCAGGACAGGTAAGTGTCTTATTATTAAAAGCCAGCATGTGTAGCTGCTGGCTTTTAATTTTTAAACTGGTGGGCGGACCTCTGCTTTAAATTAAAGAGTTACTGCAGCCAAAACCTTTCATTTTAGAAATGAAGGAGGGGCAAAGGGTTAGAACTTTATATTTCAGTCTGTGTTTTCTTTGAGCAGATTTTCTACCACTTCCTGTGTGGTCACCATGGCAGGAAGCAAGTACAATTAGACACTAAGGCCTCGTACACACGACAGAGTTTCTCGGCAGAATTCACCGAGAAACTCGGTCAAAACCCGGATTCTGCCGAGAAACTCTGTCGTCTGTACAGTTTTGGCTCGATGGAGCCGCCGAGGAACTCGACGAGAAAATAGAGAACATGTTCTCTATTTTCTCGTTGTTCTATGGGAGAAGGCGGCCCGCCGAGCTCCTCGGCGGCTTCATCCCAAAACTCGACGAGGAACTCGACGTGCCAAGCACGTTGAGTTCCTCTGTCGTGTGTACGGGGCCTGAGAGCATCAACAACCTGACACAGAATCCAACCCTTCCCTACTCTATTTAGAAAAAAAAAAGGCTGTAAACTTGACATGGTGGAAACGTGGAACTGCTTTTGCAGACCTCATTCTAGTTGCTTGGTTGTTATGCCAAATCAAAAAAAGTTTCAGAATCACTCACCTGCAAAAAGGTATGCAGATCTATAAGGTCAGAGAAAAGTAAAACACAGTCCTTCTCTTCATAATTGTTCTGGATTGTTGATTCAAAGTACTGAACCAACAGGGTGAAGGTGACAGCCAAATAAGTAGCAACTTCAGATGGAAATGGAAATGCCAGCAATGGCAGCGTCCATGTTTCTATCAGGAAAGGTCTTCTTTAACCACTTGCTTACTGGGCACATAAACCCCCTTCGTGCCCAGGCGAAATTTCAGCTTCCGGCACTGCGTCGCTTTAACTGACATTTGCGCGGTCGTGCGACGTGGCTCCCAAACAAAATTGGCGTCCTTTTTTCCCCACAAATAGAGCTTTCTTTTGGTGGTATTTGATCACCTCTGCGATTTTTATTTTTTGCGCTATAAACAAAAAAAGAGCGACAATTTAAAAAATATATATATATATTTTACTTGTTGCTATAATAAATATCCCAATTTTTTTTTTAAAAAAACTATTTTTTTTCTCAGTTAAGGCCGATACTTATTTTTCGACGTACTTTTGTAAAAAAAAAAAAAAAAATGCAATAAGCGATAATGGTTTGCGCAAAAGTTATAGCGCCTACAAAATAGGGGACAGAATTATGGTTTTTTTTGTATTATTTTTTTTTTTACTAGTAATGGCGGCGATCTGCGTTTTTTATTGGGACTGCGATATTGCGACGGACGTATCGGACACTTTTGACACAAATTTGGGACTATTCACATTTATACAGCGATCAGTGCTATAAAAATGCACTAATTACTGTATAAATGTGACTGGCAGGGAAGGGGTTAACACTCGGGAGTAAGGAAGGGGTTAAATGTGTATCCTAGGTGTGTTCTAACTGTGTGGGGGGAGGGGGGTGACTGGGGGAGGTGACCGATGCTGTGTACCTATGTACAAGGGACACAGATCGGTCTCCTCTCCTCTGACAGCACGTGGAGCTCTGTGTTTACACACAGAGCTCCACGTCCCTGCTGTGTAAACGACGATCGCGTGTACCCGGCGGACATCGCGGCCGCCAGGTACACGCATCGGCTTCCCAGCGATGCGCCGGGACAGTGTTTACCCGCTGCGTGCCCCCCAGAGGCGCACGCAGGTAATGCACTTCAAATGACGTCCAAAGACGTCCAGTTGGCACTCGAGAGCCGTGCTGTTGACGTCTTTTGTCAATAGGGCGGGTCTCAAGTGGTTAAAACCCAATTGAACTATTAGCTTTTGATCTTTTGTATTCCTATGTCCTCAAATACTATAAAGAGGAACTGAACTCTGGAAGCAGTGCCCCTAAAAAAAGGCAAGCAGAGGTACTTACCATGCCTTGTTCTGTACGGTGTCTCTATGTGGAGGTAGCCATCTTGGTGGAGGCATGGTTTTGCTTTCTTTTGTCTGGGCCTCCAGCAAGGAAAACAGGGAGTAGCACGGTAGTCACATCACCAAATTTCATTCTCTGTCAGTCAAAGTTTGCAGTGCATGCTACTTTAGTCTGACAGCCAGCAAATATCTGATTGGAAGCTGTCAGTTTGGTCAACATTTTTTGTACACGGCTCCTTTTGATTTTCAGATTGAAGATGTTGGGCTGGATGGTGCTGACTGGGCCACAAATAACTCAAATTTTAAACAAAATATATTTATTGTATGGCCATCTTAAAGTGTTTTGTAAACCCTCACATATACCCAGTGAAGTGAATAGCCTCAGTTGATACACAGAAATTAATCAAATCCTCCTACATAAGTTTTACTTGTATATCTGCTGCCTTCCCCTTTCTACACCCTTTAAAAAGTGCAGATTTTGTTAAAAAATTTCTTCATCTGCCAGCAGTACATAGGGAAGGGTGGAGAGACTACACTTCCATTGTGTGAGAGCTGATTGGATGAAAAGGAACACACCCCCCTCCACATAGGCAGAGTAATGCAGAGCTGTAATCTGAATAGACAAGCTCTCTGCTTATCTTCCTCTAAGCTCCCTCCGTGACACAATTTTTTAGCTCATGTTATCGCATGTGTCAGAGAACATGTCAGAAGTGACTCATGCTGATAACCGCGGAACGAAGCACTAGAGAGAAACAGCACTTAGAGCTTTGGAGAGAGATAGGCAACACTACAGATATATGTGCTTAGTTTAAATGTCATAAATGGGGTTTACAACCACTTTAAACCTTGTGAGTCTAGTAGTCAGAGGCAGCAGTGCCTTAGATCTCACACTGCAGATATACAGCCTGAGCATCTCTACATTGGCATGCGCTCCTATTTTTCTGAAAAGGAAAGGTAAATGTCTAAGGGTACTGCTAAAGCACAATTCATATTTCTAGATGTTCCATTTTGGTACAGCCCTCATCACCAGTGCCCTTACATGGACTTGTGTAAATGGAGGTTGTTTGTGTAACATCCATCTGACTGCTTATCCATTTCTGTGACTTAAGCTGGTCCTACACTGTTAGATATTTTTCATTTAGCCTGCAGACTTAATAGATCCCTCCATCTAACAGCATGGATCGATTGTATCCTAACAGCTGCCACCACTGGCTGTCAGAATACCAAACAGGGGCTGCGTGTCATTGGATGCAGTGGCTGTTTGATCACCTGGTTCCTTTCAATTTTTTCGATCAAAAGATGTTGGGTGAACGGGTGCTGACTGAGCCATCCATGAAGAAAACTTGAAGTCGCTGAAATTCACACAGTGTATGATCAGCTTTAATTTGAGCCCTAAATAATACAGTTGTGCCTTTTATAAGAATTTGTTTTTACTACATTTTCAAACTACTATACTCCGATTCGTTTGACAAGCAGGCATAGCTTTTGAAGTCCCCGTGGGTGTACATGTGTAGCATTACCCCCGGAGGAGCTGCTGGATGTTTGGGTGGCGTATTACCAGTGGCAGCTGGTGCTCAAATTTTTTGGGGGGGCGCAAAGGAAAAAAAATTGCAGTCTCATTGTGCCCAAACGCAGCCACTGTTCCATGCCATCAAACACAGCCACTGTGCCATCAATTTGCACCACTGTGCCATGCCATCAAACGCAGCCACTGTGCCATCAATTTGCACCACTGTGCCATGCCATCAAATGCAGCCACTGTGCCATGCCATTAAACGCAGTCACTGTGCCATGCCATCAAATGCAGTCACTGTGCCATCAATTCGCACCACTGTGCCATGCCATTAAACGCAGTCACTGTGCCATCCATTGTCACCACTGTGCCATGCCATTAAAAGCAGCCACTGTGCCATCCATTGTCACCACTGTGCCATGCCATTAGATGTAGCCACTGTGCCATCCATTGTCGCCACTGTGCCATGCCATTAAACGCAGTCACTGTGCCATCCATTGTCACCACTGTGCCATGCCATTAAACGCAGCCACTGTGCCATCCATTGTCACCACTGTGCCATGCCATTAAACGCAGTCACTGTGCCATCCATTGTCACCACTGTGCCATGCCATTAAACGCAGCCACTGTGCCATCCATTGTCACCACTGTGCCATGCCATTAAACGTAGCCACTGTGCCATCCATTGTCACCACTGTGCCATGCCATTAAACGCAGTCACTGTGCCATTCATTGTCACCACTGTGCCATGCCATTAAACACAGCCACTGTGCCATCCATTGTCACCACTGTGCCATGCCATTAAACGCAGGCACTGTGCCATCAATTGTCACCACTATGCCCTTTAATGGTCGCCGCTGTGCCAATTGTCCCCACTGTGCTATGTAAATTGCTTCCCCCCCCCCCCCCGCCCGGCACTTACCTTTACTTAAGTCAGGCATCCACGTCCCACGATGTCTTCTCCCGCCCTCGATGACTGACAGGCGTCTCAGCCAATCAGGTTACCGGTAGCCAGAACCGGCCAACCTGATTGGCTGAGACGCCTGTCATCTTATCCAAGGGGCGTACAGTCTGTGCGCTCCGAGAATAAGCTTCCGGGACCCGAGGGCTGTATTGGGAAAGCCTATCAGAGCCGCTGGCTTTGATAGACATTTCTGTACAGCCAACCAGCTGGCGTTATTCAGATGGCCGGACATGAGCGCCGACCATCTGAATAACAGCGGCAGCGGCGAAAATAACATAGATTCGTGCAATGCATGAATCTATGTTATTAGACTCAGTGGCGGTGAGAACCAGAGGGGGCGGCGCTCCAGCGCCCTCTATGGACGAACCGCCACTGCGTATTACCCTTTGGCTCCTCCAAATTCCTACGGGTGAATGATGCGTATTGCATATAGTGGAAGTAAAGGAATGTCCAGTGCTCTTTGCTGTGCTCTTTATTACCCAGTCGGGTAAAAACAATAACTTGTGGTGAGGAAAGTAAAGTTGAAGAAGAAGAAGAAAGAACTGTAGATTCAGGCTTTATAATGAGGGAACAGTCCTGTTCCCAAACGTAACACTTCTCTGCGCCACTCCCGCCGGAGTGGGTTTAGCGTACCCGGACATGCCTCTCTCACTGACCTGGCAGCCAGAGTATCACTCAGACAATTTCAGGATAAAGTCTCTGCCACAGACCCTCCTTGGTGAACTTGAACTTGAGGGGAAAGTCTCTGCCACAGACTCCCCTCGATGAGCCTCAGAAAGGTACTTCTGCCACAAGCCCCCTTCTGGATTCTATGAGGTATCCCTCCTTGGATGAGTTACGTCTGGATCTCCTTCAACTTGTCACCCAGGTACCGACTGACAGGTGATTAATCCCTCAGTGTCCGGTTACCTCGATCCCCGGTGGTTTGTCCAGGCCCTTTTGGACTGCCAGCCTCTCAATGGCGCTCCTCAGACTGACTCCCCACCGAATAGCAGTACAGCTTGGGATCTTCAAAGGTCAAACCCTAGTTATTGGCTGCTGGGAAAGAGCACCCAAACCTTGACTCCACTTCTGCCACCTGCAGCACCGGGGCTGGAAGAACACCCCAGTACAACAGAATAAGCCTACAGCACAGCCAAGCTGAGACAGAGACCCTATTTTACACTAACAATTTGGATCAGAGTTTAACTACACTCTGATCTAACCTTAAATTTAAATGGCACCAGTACCATAAAGTACACAGGCGCTACACATGTAACCGCTGGATCGAGATCCTATAGCTTACAGTAACCTAAAAGCTTCTATGTGGATTTGGACGGATAGCAACTGGAAATAAGGCTATAACTGTTTGCTATGGACAACACAATTCTCCTCTGTTTCAGTTCTTGTAAATAAGTCCCATTACAGAGATGGCTCTAATCCTACTGGAGAAAAGCCCTGCGGCAGGGACGGCATCTGAAATACTATTTCCTTGCTTCCGTGATGGCTCGGTCATTAACAAAAATAATCATCTATCATTAATGTGCCCGGGGTAATCACGCCATGACATCAAAAGGCTGCTCTGTAAATCGTACTTTTAATTTTCACATTCATCCATTATTCGCGGGCATGTCCTTGCACGCCTTGTAACGTCCTGAAAAGCCTCCTTTTTATGTTAAAAAACAAGAAGATCTTTCCTCCCACATGGCAGAAATCTCTAGTAGAATCAAGACGGGCCTGGGCCCTGCTTGTCGTGCAAGGACAGAAGAAAAGGCAGTTTCAATGCAAACATCCATTCCTGAGGCTCTTGCTGACAGATCGCTGCGGTGTGTGATATCGATCAACAGAGCAAACTCCTGCCATCCAGATGATGAACAAACACAGAAAACGGAAGAAAAAGTCCTCACGTGGCACTTTTCACTGCAGAACTGCCTGGAATCTAGAGAGGGACATAAAAGTTCAAGGATCCAAAGCTTCATATTGTTGCTAACCGCACAACTAAATATCCTGACCTTATGACCTAAAGCAGCCTTTCTAAATCTTTAACCACGGAGGAACCTTTGAAATAGTTTTTAGATCTTATTGAACCTCTTTTACAAATGATTAGATTTACAGCCATAGAACATTGATGGTTAATGAGAAAAGGGCCCCTTTACACTGGTGGTCAGTGGAAAACATGCCTTGTTACACTACTGGTCAGTGAGAATTGCCATTACAATGGTGGCCAGTGTAGTGCCCTATATTTCGGGGACAGCGGAAAGAATGCCTTACTATGGATAGCTATAATGATTATTGGTGTGTTAATTTACCTGGCAAACCAGAAATTCACTGGCCCCATTCTTCTGGTTCTGCAGAGTGGCATTGTTGCAGAACACCATCAAGCAAGAGGTTGGTCTGTCAATGCATAAGGAACCCCTAGCAACCTTTGGAGGAACCTTAGGGTTCCACTGAATGCTGTTTTATCCAAATTGCCTGAAGCAAGAAAGTATGGTGTTGCTCGTGGAATTACATTCTCTTCTCCTATTCTGTGGTTGAAACTTGGCTTAAGAAAGACAAACACTGTAGGCCAGGGGTCTCCAAACTGCAGCCCGAGGGCCAGATGCAGCCCCTTGCTAGCCTTTATCTGGCCCTTGAGACACTATTCCTCCCAATGATATGAGGCACTAATTCTCCCACTGACACCTACTATGGGACACTATTTCTTCCACTGATACCAATGATGGTTTACTATTCTTCCCACTAATATCAACAATGGGGAACTATTTCTCCCACTAATACCAATGATGGGAAACTATTCCTCCCACTAATACCAGTGATGGGGAACTACTCCTCCTGCTGACAACCAACCATGTGGCCATGTTTATTCTCTCTGATGCTGGGCGAGCGAAATTTCCAACCCCACTGGCCACAATCCGGCCCCCCTAAAGTCTAAAGGACAGTAAACTGGCCCTTTGTTTGAAAAGTTTAGTGACCTCTGCTCTAAGGCCACTTATACATTTACATATAAGAGGCAACCAGGGGCACAATGACTACAAAGGGAAGTGATACTTTTTTCTTAGGTGGTATATCAATATCACAGGGTAGCAAAATGAACGTCTTACACCCCTGTTGCCCACCTGTGATACAAAAGTCACGTGTGGACATTTAGTACTCATTCTTCCTAGGAATGGGGGTCTAATGGGTTTTCAGTGATCATTAACCTGTCTCTTCTCTCCAAAAAACTTCATATACATTTAGTGAGCATGGATGATGGACAGTATTGCACCCCAGCAACTGTTTAGTGGGACTACACCATAGAGAGGACTTACACCCCATTACAGACTGATTCAAGAAAGAAACGTTAGTTCTAGACTAGGCACATCACTGTTCAAGGCCACCAACTCTGTTTAAAAACATTGATGGTCCTAGGCAAACATTTTGTGGCTGGAACTGTTAGGCTCCATGCACACTGGCTTAAAAAAAATGTGCTTCTACAGGAGCTTTGCGTTCTGCCTGTAGAAGCAGCTCAAAGTTCTCTTATGTGTCCATGCACATTAGATCCCTGAGGACGTCACGTGACCAGTGACGCAACGCGTCGGGTGGAGCCTTGTGACGTCAGTTCCAGTGGTGTTTTACAGAAGTATGGTGAGGAGGCGAGTGTGTCACTACTCCCATTGCTTTTTACTACGGGTTTTACCCTTACTTGATGTAAGCAGTTTCTTTTAATAAGTTAATTTACTTTTCATTTGGCAATTTTACACTATGACTGTTCTTTGTTTCCTTTTGAGGGCCATTTATACAAGAAGTGTCATTCCTTGGGGCGAGCTGTTTCCTCTATATATGGAATTTACCCAAGATGTTTTGATGCTAAGTTTTGGAAGTAGTTCTTCGTCTTCGCCTGGAACCTGCATGCCTTTACAGATGCATCCGCAGGATTCCTTATCTGATTATCTGATTAGCCTTGTTTGACCCTTGGGTCATTGTTGGAGGTGAGCGGCCAATTTATAAATTTAACAGTCAATGTTTGTATTGATTGATGTTTTATCTGTCATCAAGTTATCCCTATGAGATTTTTACCTTTATATGAACTAACTCCTACCATTGGGCTTTAGTTGGACTTTTATTCACATTTTTTTTTATTTGTATTTTTGTATACTCATCATATTCATTCTTTGAGTGCATTACTTTATGGCACATTATTGAATAAGCGCACCATTCTCATCTTTTTATTTTACATGCACATTAGGACGTTAAGAGGCATATTTAGAGGCAGGAAACTGTAAAACTCTCCTAAACTCGTCTGAACTTTGTACAAAAAAATTCTCTATATGATCGCTTTTTTTGAAGCCCAGTGTGCATGGAGCCTAATAAAAACTGAGGCCAAACTACAGTTTGTGGGGATAGAAACATAGGCCCGGATTCACGTAGGAGAGCGCATCTTTGTGCGGGCGTAACGTATCCTATTTGCGTTACACCTCTGCAACTTTGACAGGCAAGTGCAGTATTCTCAAAGCAAAGTTGCGGCGGCGTAGCGTAAATAGGCCGGCGTAAGCCCGCCTAATTCAAATGTGGAAGATGTGGGCGTGTATTATGTAAATGTATTGTGACCCCGCGTAAATGCCGCTTTCTCCGAACGGCGCATGCGCCGTCCGTGAAAGTATCCCAGTGCGCATGCTCCAAATTAACCCGCAAAAAGCCAATTCTTTCGACGTGACGTAAATTACGCACAGCCCTATTCGCGAACGACTTACGCAAACGACGTAATTGACGGAAATTTGGGCGCTGGCCCGACGTCCATACTTAACATTGGTACGCCTCATCTACGCCTCATATAGCAGGGGTAACTTTACGCCGGAAAAAGCCTAACGTAAACGGCGTATCTGTAATGCGACGTTCCGGGCGTACGTTCGTGAATTGGCGTATCTAGCTGATTTACATATTTCTAGGCGTAAATCAACGTACACGCCCCTAGCGGCCAGCGTAAATATGCCGTTAAGATACGACGGCGTAGGAGACTTACGCTGGTCATATCTTATACAAATTCTGGTGTATCTGATTCTTTGAATCAGGCACCAAGATACGACGCCTCACACTCAGAGATACGACGGCGTATCTGGAGATACGCCATCGTATCTCCTAAGTGAATCTGGGATATAAACTTTATCAGGTTTTTATTTCTGTTTAGGTCCCTCTTGGGGACCCCTCATTGGGACCATGCTAAAAGTGAGTAGCTCTCACCAATCAACACTAATAAACCGGACAGAGTTGTCTACTCTTTCCTCTTGGAGAGACGTTTCTCACAACCAGGCTGTTTTTGACCTTCATAGCAAGTTCGTCCAATCATGTTTAGAGGCAGTTGTTATCACACAGGAATAATTCCAATTTTTGTTGGAAAAGTGGACCTATTTGTTCAGTCTTCTGTGTAACAGTACTGTCCCTATCAGCAAACTATCATGGAGATCGATCAACTTGCTCAGCGATAGGCTTGCCTCTCGAGGAGTTATCTTCTCATCTGGATCGACCTTTATTATTCTTTGCACCATTTCTCATAAATACAACCCAAAGTATGCCCAGAATGTATTTTATTTGGCAATGCAGTGGCATGGGCAGATAATCCTGAGTAATCTGTGTACTGTTGACATTATCCACATCTCTTACATTATCTCTCCCTTAAACACACAGTTAGTCATTACTTATAATATGTTGTGCCAATTTTCAGGCAGCTTGTATGAACCAGAACCTTTTAAAGTTGAACACCAGGCAGATATTCAAAAACATTGATTATTATAGACAGATTAATATTGTTCTGTATTTCATCTACAAATAATTAAAAGTATATTTGCTTACAACCAGGGTTTTTTTTTTTCTGCAGGAACGTGGAAGAAAGCAGTTCTGGCGCCTTCATCACTGAATGTATTTATCGGCGTATACCGCACACTTTTTTGCCCTGAAAATCAGGGCAAAATCACGGGTGCGCGGTATACGCCGATACCCGCTTTCCCGCGCCGAGTTTGAATACTGCGCCGACATATACCGAGCGCAGTACACTCGGGTATAGTCGGGCAGTCTCGGCTCCTTCCGCGTTCACGTACAGGACGTCAGCGCGAGAGTCGCCAAGCATTGCCGACAATACACGAGTGTACTGCGCTCTGTATATGTCCGGCGCAGTATTCAAACTCGGCGCGGGAAACGAGCGGGGAGGATGCGAGGACGCCGGACCCGACGAAGAGGACACCCGAAGCCGCAGACGGACGCCGGACCCGGCGAAGAGGACACCCGAGGCCGCAGAAGGACACCGGACCCGACCAAGAGGACACCTGAAGCCGCAGACGGACGCCGGACCCGACGAGGCTACCGATGGACGCCGCGCAAGACACCAAAACTGTAAGTACAAAAAAAAAAAATTTCCACAGGATTCGGGGCAACTTAAGGGGTGCGCAGTATACGCAGGAGCGCGTTATACCGCGATACATACGGTAATCGCAAGGGGTGCTCAGGTATGCTGGAGGGTACTTTGCTACTGGCTGCCTGGGGATCTATTGTTAAGGGAGTACAGGGTTTTTATGTTGCTGGGAGGGATCTACTGTTGAGGGAGAGGTCTATTGTTACTTGGCTGTTGGGGGGTACAATAATGCTGGCTGCTGGGGGACCTATTGTTGCTGGTGGGGGGTCCATTTTTCCTTTGGTGGATCTATTGCTGTGGGTGGGAGGGGGTATTTTGTTGCAGTGGGTCTATTGTTGCCAGAGAGGACTATTATTGCTGGTTGCAGGAAATATATTTTACTGTTTTTCTTGTTATCAGTAACAAATTCCATACAAAAAACTTAGCACCACAAAATAATACTTGGTTCTGTTTTCTCTAAAATGGGTGGTACTGGGGGGTGGGTAGGGGATGGAACCAAGCAACGGTGCTCAGAGGTGGGTAGGGGGCGGAGACAAGGGGTGATTCGGAAAGTTGGAAGGGGAGAGTACCTGCACCTATTCTCTGAGGAAAAAAAGCCCTACTTACAACTAGCATAAATACCTGACTGTCATTCTATCAGCTCCCTGTAATCCTTTGAACAGCGCCATGCACACTGGGAGAGGAAGAGGCAGCAATGGAAGCCAATAAGAATCTGCTGCATGTACAGGTCTAATGGGGAACATACTGACAGAAGGAGTGCGCAGAGTTGCTGTTTTTTTTAGTAAACTAAAGGCAAAAAAATGTATTTTTTTCGTTTTGGACAGAATGGGGGTGGATTAATATACCTGTCAGGTTTTTATTGCTACCCCTGGCCCTGTTTGGGAGTTTCACTTTCTCTATCTGTCCCATAACCATTTCAAGTAAAAGAAAATCCCATATTTTGGGATGTCCCCAAAACAGGAAAAGGAAAAGTAGGTAGCGCTAAAAAAAAAAACACACTACTTAAATTAAGTGTAGATATGAATATGAGTTAAACACAACATGAGTCAGTGCAAACAAAGTGTAAATATATATATAAGGTTAATACCCCTCTCAAGTGATACTAACAAATAACACGCAAATTAATAATACAAAATTTATTAAATTAGTGTCCAAAACGTGATACTGTTGTAATGTCCAATTTATGAGCCTGAGACCTTAATATGGGCAAACAGAAGCTCACAGCAAAGTAGTTCTCTCTACAGGGCACCGTCAAATCTGTGTTTTTTTTTTAGCGCTACCTACTTTTCCTTTTTCTTGATTCTGTTTACATGAGTATCACATGTTTTTTAGGTGTGCAGCTTTTCTTTTAACCGGTTGCCGACCGCCACATGTACATGTACGTCCACAAAATGGCACGTACAGGCATATGGGCGTACATGTACGTCCCCGCCTTTCTGCGGGTCGGGGGTCCGATCGGGACCCCCCCGGTACATGCGGCGGTCGGAAACCCGCGGGGAGCGATCCGGGACGAGGGCACGGCTATTCGTTTCTAGCCGCCCCCTCGCGATCGCTCCCCGGAGCTGAAGAACGGGGAGAGCCGTATGTAAACACAGCTTCCCCGTGCTTCACTGTGGCGGCTGCATCGATCGAGTGATCCCTTCTATAGGGAGACTCGATCGATGACGTCAGACCTACAGCCACACCCCCCTACAGTTGTAAACACACATTAGGTGAAGCCTAACTCCTTCAGCGCCCCCTGTGGTTAACTCCCAAACTGCAACTGCCATTTTCACAATAAACAATGCAATTTAAGAACCAGGGGGGCCCCTTACACAGCTTTAGGCAGCCCCCCCTGGAGCAGAGAACCAGGGGGGCCCTCCTCTCTCCTGACGCAAGATGATAAGCAGGGGGGTTTTGTGGTAACAAAAGTGTCATCTCTTCTCTCTCCTGCCATGAGATGAGATGATAAGCGGGACGGGGGGGGGGGTTGTTTGGTGCTAACGAGCAAGTCAAGTCAAGTCTTCTCTTCTCTCTCCTGCCGCGAGTAAAAAAAGTATAGGGGGGGGTCAAAGTTAAGAGTTGCTAAAGTTAAGGGGGGGGCAGACGAAAAAAAGGGGCCCTGGGGACCATTGAGCCCCTTACAGGTGTAATGCCTGTACCCCCCTGATGGCGGCCCTGCTCTTGCTCTAACATTCGCGGCGTATGAAACCTGTGTGTATCTAGCCAGTGCCTCACCAGACACTGACCTCACCGCACGTCCCTGGATATGCTTTAACATGTTTTTAGGAAATCTCAATCTCTCGATTTTTTGGAAGTTAGGAGCCATATACAGGGCACCTTTTTTGATGAAAAATGTATCGATCTACTGGAAGCCTCTCATGATAAATTTCTCCTAATCTGGCAGCCAAGGCCCAATGACTTTTCTACTTCACAGCAGATTGCCATTCTGGCTCTCTGCCTACTGATCGGCGGGTGCCAGCAGACATCGAGTCCGCGTTACCTGCAGATCAACTCCTGCTGCGTATTAACAGCAGGAGTGAGCCACTAACTAGGTACGTGATCTGCCAGAGCCGAGCCGCCTTGCCGCCGTATATCTAGGTTAGACGGTCGGCAAGCGGTTAAATAAGTAGCAACACACTTAAAGTAGAACTATGGCCAAATATTTTTTTTCATGTTGGACAGAGTATGAGCCGGTTCACACTTTGGCGGCACGACTTCGGAGGGGACTCCACAAGGCGTCCTGAAGACGACTTCAGAGGTGACCTGCAAAATGACCTCTGTATAGAAGTCAGATTTAAAGCAGCAGCTGGGCATCCCTGTGCCAGTAAACACGCCCCTGCGCAGGGCACAGATCAATTTGGCCCATGTGAACAAGGCCTTAAAAAATGGTCATTCAAAACATCTTTTGTACAATAAGGGCCAGATTCTCGCAGGAGCGCGTAATTTTGTGCGGGCGTAACGTATCTGATTTACGTTACGCCTCCGCAACTTAGACGGGCAAGTGCTGTATTCTCAAAGCACTTGCTCCGTAAGTTGCGGCGGCGTAGTGTAAATCAGCCGGCGTAAGCCCGCCTAATTCAAATGTGGGACAGGGTGGCATGTTTTATGCTAATGTACTGTGACCCGACGTGATTGACGTTTTTCACGAACGGCGCATGCGCCGTCCGTGGAAATCTCCCAGTGTGCATTGCTTCTAATACGCCGCAAGGACGTATTGGTTTTGACGTGGACGTAAATTGCGTCCAGCCCCATTCACGGACGAGTTACGCAAACGACGCAAAAATTTCAAATTTCGTCGCGGGAACGACGGCCATACTTAACATTGTTACGCCACACTTACGCCACCATAAGTAACTATACGCCGGGAAAAGCCTAACATAAACGGCGTAAATGTACTGCGTCGGCCGGGTGTACGTTCGTAAATTCACGTATCTTGCTGATTTACATATTTCGACTCGTAAATCAGCATACACCCCCCTAGCGGTCAGCGTAAAAATGTAGTTACGATCCGACGGCGTAAGAGACTTACGCCTGTCGGATCTAAGGGAAATCTATGCGTAACTGATTCTAAGAATCAGGCGCATAGATACGACGGCACGACGCAGAGATACGACGGCACAACGCAGAGATACGACGGCGTATCTGGAGATACGCCGTCGTATCTCCACTGAGAATCTGGCCCTAAGTGTTTTCATGCAAAATGTTGTACCCATCACATGCTGTTAAACAAGCTTGCGTCGAAGACACATTACTTTTAAATATATTTCTTTTACAGAACTTTTTTCCCACAAAATGCTTAACCAATAGAAAGACGATAAATTGGCGGACGAGTGTTAATGTTATTTTGTTTAAGAAGATGAAAGGCAGAGGAAGAGTTTTGGTTCTTTGCCACCTGGCTTTTGTTATGGAAGCAGGAGGCCATTGTGAAAACATCTTTATTTTCATGTACACATATAATGTGGCAGAATGTGAAAGAACTATAATGGGAACCCAGAGGAAGCAATCGGATTTCAGCGTACTTTATCTGAAATCATGAAGAAATTATTTTGAAGGCTGTTACTGAATTTCGCATACACTCACCGGCCACTTTATTAGGTACACCTGTTCAATTGCTTGGTAACACAAATTGCTAATCAGCCAATCACATGGCAGCAACTCAATGCATTTAGGCATCTAGACTTGGTGAAGCCGACTTGCTGGCGTTCAAACCGAGCATCGGAATGGGGAAGAAAGGGGGATTTTAAGCGACTTTGAAAGTGAGATGGTTGTTGGTGTCAGATGGGCTGGTTTGAGTATTTAATAAAATTGCTGATCTATTGGGATTTTCACGCACAACCATCTCTAGGCTTTACAGAGCATGATCCGAAAAAGAGAAAATATCCAGTGAGTGGCAGTTGAGTAGGACAAAAATGTCTTCAAGATGATAGAAAGGCAACAGTAAGGCCCCTTTCACACTGGGGCGGGAGGTGCAGTGGCGGTATAGCGTCGCTATTTTTAGCGGCGCTATACCGTCGGATTTGCCGCGGTATTCGGCTACTAGCGGTGCGGTTTTAACCCCCGCTAGTGGGCGAAAAAGGGTTAATACCGCGGGCAATGCGCCTCTGCAGAGGCGCATTGCCGGCGGTATTACGGCGGTGTCACATTGTTTTCAATGGGAAGGAGCAGTGGAGGAGCGGTAAACACACCACTCCTCTCACCGCTCCAAAGATGCTGCTGGCAGGACTTTTGGAGCGGTCCCGCCAGCGCATCGCCTCAGTGTGAAAGCACTCGGGCTTTCACATTGAGACTACAGGGCAGGAGTTTTTCAGGTGGTATTTAGGTGCTATTTTTAGACTATTGTGCTAGCTATTTTAAACTCCTCAGTGTAAAAGGGGTCTAACTCAAATAACCACTCCTTATGTAGCGCTTGTGTACTTTTCAGTACAGGTGCTATGTCAAATTTAGTGGGATGAGAGAGTTATTTGCTCTCATCCATGTTGATTTGTTTAAATTCGGCTGTTGCCAGCCCTGAGATATAAAGTTGGCCTCTACAGGGTACATATGGTATAGAATTAATTAAAAGTACCATCATCCAGGATTCTAAATTGAATAAAGGTTGGAATTTGGGTCCCAAACCAAAAACCAGGGAAGTAGTGGGCGATTGGACTATTACGGTAGCCAGCCCTGAACTGTCCTGTGGGTCATTCTGTGCTCCGGAGATGTAGTTCTATCTCTGGATGGCAGGTGGCGCCAGAGGGGTCCAGGCGGAGGCGCCCTTTCTCCAGCAGCCAATTAGAGGAGTGTTTCCCTCGCGGGGCATGCTGGGGGAGGGTATTTCTGTTGCAGACGCCATTTTTCAGGGTTCTTTGCGGGTTCCTGGTTCCAGATGCGGCACCCACCTTTAGGGTGTGAGCACATCACGGGCCCCGGCAACATGGCCTACCAGGCCGAGGCGCACGTGCTACGCAGAGTTCCTGACTCTGGGCCCTCATGGCCCGGAGCAACTGATGCTGCCAAGGGGCTCCAGTGACTTACTGGGTCCCCCACCTCTATTAAGAAAATCCAAAGCAAGTTGTGCTGTTCGGTGGGGAGTCGGTCTGAGGTGAACCCGGAGGTAGGTGATCCAATAGGGCTCAGACGAACCATCGGGGATCTGGGTGACCGGACGCTGACAAGTAGTATGCGGCAAACTGTCAGTTGGTGACCCCAAGCTAACAAGTCTACCTGAGGAAGATTCAGGCGAAACTGTGTTTACTGGGAGGATTCGCTCTATCATCCATGTCTATTGGGCCGGTGGCAGAGACTTGTTCCTTTCCCAGCAGTTCCGAGTGACACCCTGGCTGCCAGGCCTGTGAGAGGGACCTGTCCAGGGGCACTTTACCCACTCCGGCTGGAGTGGCGACGAAGCAAGATCAATCATTGGAGGCAGGACTGCTTCTCTTATACATAGCCTGAATCTGCAAAGTTCTCTCCTTTTCACCAACCTATCCGATCTATCTCAAGTTGACTGTGTTTGACCCAAAATAAAGGCACAGAAAACGTCAACCAATCGTCTGGACATTCTGTCATTGCTCTCATCATCGTCATTACCCCTAGACACATCACAGAGGTAACACAATTATGCCAATCCCAATTCTAACCAGCGGCTCCTGAGGGGGTAGCGCTACACTTACAACCAAGGGCCTGGATTCAAGAAGCAATTGCGCCTGTGTAACCATAGGTTACACAGCGCAATTGCTTACTTGCCCCGGCGTAACCAAAGCTCCTGATTCAGGAACCTCGTTACGCCGACTGCAGCCTAAGATATGCGCGGCATAAGGCTCTTATGCCCGCATATCTTAGGCTGCATTCTTGCGATGGCCGCTAGGTGGCGTTCCCGTTGTGCTCAGCGTATAGTATGCAAATTGCATACTAACACCGATTCACAACGTTGCGCAAGCCCTGCGTACGCAATTTACGTCGTTTCCGTACGGCGCTTTTTGCGGAAGGCTGCCCCTGCTATTAGCAGGGGCAGCCAATGTTACGTATACCCGTCGTTCCCGCGTCGCGAAATTTGAAATTTACGTAGTTTGTGTAAGTGAATCGTGAATGGCGCTGGACGCCATTCACGTTCACTTTGAAGCAAATGACGTCCTTGCGACGTCATTTGCCGCAATGCACGTCGGGAAAGTTTCCCGACGGAGCATGTGCTCTACGATCGGCGCGGGAGCGCGCCTAATTTAAATGATTCCCGCCCCCTACGGGATCATTTAAATTGCGCGCGCTTACGCCGGGCATTTTGCCGCGCAATTTACGGAGCTTCTGCTCCGTGAATCGAGGGCAGCGCAAAAAATTTGTGGGGGCGCAGGGCAAAAACTTTGCCCTGCGCCTCCGTAAAAAAAGCACAATTCTTACTGAATCCGGGCCAAGGTATGCAGAGTACCACCTCTGAATGCACAACACATTGAACCTTGAAGTAGATGGGCTACAGCAACAGAAGACCACACCGGGTGCCACTCCTGTCAGCTAACAACAGGAAACTGCCACTACAATTAGCACAGGCTCACTAAAATTGGACAATAGAAAATTGGGAAAATGTTGTCTGGTCTGATGAGTCTCGATTTTCAGCGGCGACATTCAGATGGTAGGGTCAGCATTTGGCATAAACAACATGGAAGCATAGATCCATCCTTTCTTATTATTATTGTACAGGATTTATATAGCGCCAACAATTTGTTTTACAACAGTTTTACAAAATGAGGGCAGACAGTACAGTTACAATACAATTCAATACAGGAGGGATCAGAGGGCCTGCTCGTTAGAGCTTACAAAATCTAGAGGGGGGGGGGGGGGGTCAAGTGAAACAAAAGGTAATAACTGTGGGGGGTGAACTGATGGAGAAAATACAAATACAGTTGTTGGGTGTGGGTAGGATAGGCTTCTCTGAAGAGAAGGGATTTCAGGGATCGTCTAAAAGCTAATAGAGTAGGAGATAGTGAGACAGATTAGGGTAAGGAGTTCCATAGGATTGGAGAGGCTCTGGTAAAGTCCTGGAGGTGAGCAAAGGAGGAGGCAATGAGGGAGCTAGAGTGCAGGAGGTCTTAAAGCGGTTCTCCACCCTAAAGTGGAGTCCCGCTGATCGGAACCCTCCCCCCCTCCGGTGTCACATTTGACACCTTTCAGGGGGGAGGGGGGTGCAGACACCTGTCTAAAGACAGGTATTTGCACCCACTTCCGGCCACACGCTACGGGCGAAAGACGGGTTTTTCTGACTTCCCGTCTGTCGCCCGTTGTGTGCTGGGAACACTCGGCTCCCAGCACACAGCGTGTGAGCCAATCGGCGGGCGCAGCGCGACTCGCGCATGCGCCGTAGGGAACCGGGCAGTGAAGCCGCAGCGCTTCACTTCCTGGTTCCCTTAGCGTGGATGGAGGGGGGAGCAGCAGAGAGACGAGCGATCGCTCGTGCTCTGCTGCGATCGGCGCTGGACTCCAGGACAGGTAAGTGTCCTAATATTAAAAGTCAGCAGCTGCAGTATTTGTAGCTGCTGGCTTTTAATATTGTTTCCCCGTGGCACATCCGCTTTAAGAGGAACGAAGAGAATGATTAGGGTGGTCTTTTGAGACTAGACTAGTGATGTAGCTGGGGGCTAAATTGTGGATGGCTTTGTAAGCCATTGTTTGTTTGTTGGGTGAGCGAAAGCCAGTGGAGGGATTGACAGAGAGGAGTAGCAGAGACAGAGCAATTGGTAAGGTGGATGAGTCTGGCAGCAGCATTCATGATGGATTGAAGGGGGGAATAGACTATGTAAAGGTAATCCAGTGAGAAGGGAGTTGCAGTAGTCAAGTGAGAGATGACCAGGGAGTGAATTAAGAGCTTTGTCGCGTCATTGGTTAGAGTGGCATATTTTGGAGATGTTGCGGAGGTTGAAGGCGGGAAGGATTTGGACAGTAATTGGACATGAGGCTTAAAGGAGAGTTCAGAGTCCAGGACTACACCTAGGACCTTGGCATGTGGGGCAGGCTGATAGTTGTGCCATCGATTCTGACAGAGAGATCAGGAGGAAGGGCATGTGGTGGAGGAAAAATTATAAGTTTGGTTTTAAATAGACTGAGTTTGAGAAAGTATCAATGGTTAAGGCTGGTGGTGGTGTAATGGTGTGGGGGTTATTTTCTTGGCACACTTTGGGCCCCTTAGTACTAATTGAGCATTGTTTAACCGGTTAACGCCCGCCGCATTTACATATACGTCCACAGAATGGCACGTACAGGCATATGGGCGTACATGTACGTCCAGGGCCGTCTTTAATATGGTTTGGGCCCTGGGCAAACATTTTTTTGGGGCCCCCCTCCAGCTTATTTTGGGCCTGGCTGGTTCACATGTATGTTTTGGCGGCCCTCATTTGTGCAGGTACAGACAGCAGCCCATTGATTTGAATGGGCTGCCATGCCTTTGTTTCCTGCAGAAAAAAGGTGCATTCAGCATTTTAAAAATACAGTTGCCTTGAAATCCATTCTGCTTTTGCACCATGCTACTTACCTGCAGTTCTTGCACACACAAACGCACTCTGTTTTTAAAAGCGTGACCTAAACGTCTAAAAATGCAGCAAGTTTGACAGTGCAGGAACTGCAGATAAGTCACAGCAGACAGCAGAATGGACAGACAGTGCTGTATTTCAGTGCTTGATGGGCATAGGCGTGCCGTGTGCGCAGCATATTACATGAGGCATGCGCTTTTCTTTGCAGGAAACGCAGGCATGGCGGCCCATTCAAATGAATGGGCTGCTATGCCTGCGCAAATGTGGGCCGCCAAAACACATACATGTGAACCAGCCAGGCCCAAAATAAGCCCATCAAGCAGTTAAATACAGGCAGTAATGCCATGTGCTCTGAGGCCTTACTCAGCCTGGACTGCAGGTCTGGTCTGTGATTTAAAGAGTTCCTCTATTTTACACATGGCATGGGGTCTCATGGTGCTAAAGCAGAATGGACAGACGGTGCTGTGACCCCATGCCATGCCATGTGTAAAATAGAGGAACTTTTTAAAACACTGACCAGACCTGCAGTGAATCATCAAATATTATAGAGACTTTGGGCACACTCTACAGAAAACTTCTATTTACAATATAGATTAGCAAACAGTGACATACCTTGAGGAGCAGGACATGAAGAAGTCAGCCTCGGGAAGAGCAAACTGGGGATGTTATAAAATCACATTCTAATTCACTTTTATATACAAGCAGCACCCAGTGGCAGGAAGGGAGAAGTGCACGTCTAAAGGGAAGCCAGGGGTGCTGTACATTTTAAAACACTGGGAAGGTAAGCAGTACTGTCACTGGCTGCGTGCCGCTGATGATTTTCAGCCTGATTTGTGGGCAGCACAGGGGCTTAACGGGCGGCAGGGCCGCCTTCAGGAATTATGGGGCCACTTACACAGCTTCAGGCATGGGCCCCCTGGAGCAGAGAACCGGGATGGGGGGGTGCTGCCGCCTGAAAATGAGAAGCAGAGGGGGGGGGCTGCCGCGAATTTAGAAGCGGGGGGCCCTTTACAAAAAAAGAAATAAACAAAAATATATATAAAAAAAGGGGTGTAGCCATCCTCTGGGCCCTTTAATAAAAAGAAAAAAAGAAAGAAAAAATATATATAAAAAATATATTTTAAAAAGGGGCCCTCTGGGCCCTTTAATAATTTTTTTTATTAAAAATAAATTACAAAAAAAGGGGGTTGCCATCCGGGACCTCTGGGCCCTTTAATAAAAAATAAAAAAAAATATATAAAAAATAAACATTTATAAAAAAAAGGGGGGGGGGGTTGCCATCCAGGGCCCTGGGGACCTCTGGGCCCTTCCATAAAAAAAATCTATAAACAAAAATAAAAAAATAAACATTTAGAAAAAAAATAAAGGGTGTTTGCCACATGGGGCCCTGGGGACCTCTGAGCCCTTTAATATATATATATATATATATATATATATATACATACAGGCATACCCCGCCTTAAGTACACTCACTTTACATACACTCGCGAGTAAGGACATACCCACAAGTGTATGTAAAGTGCCTTACAATGACTGTACAGACATTTTGCAGCCACAGTAGAAGGAGCTAAAGCTCCGAGAGCATAGCCTGTCCTGTTTCAGTGTGCCCCTGACACCCCCAATACAGACCATGAGACCTCAACTACAGCTCCTGACCCCCTACTACACCCTAGAAGTGAAAAAATATATTGTTTCACTTTAAGTACATTTTTGTTTTACATACATGCTCTGGTCCCATTGTGTACTTAAAAGTGGGGTATGCCTGTATATATATATATATATATATATAAAAGAAATAAAAAGAAAAAAAAGAAATAAAAAAGTTAAAAAAAATGTTTTTTATAAAAAAAAAAAGGGGGATTGCCATCCGGGGGCCCTGTGGACCTCTGGGTCCTTTAATAATAATAATAATAATAATAATAACATTTATATTGTATAATATAATATATATATATATATATATAAGAAATATATATATATAAGAAATATATAAAAAAATATTTTTTTTATAAAAAAAGGGGGGTTATCATCCGGGGCCCTGGGGAACTACGGGCCCCTGGGGACCCCCAGACCTCTAAAAAAAAAATTGTCGCTTTAATAAAAAATAAAAATATATAAAAAAAAATGTTTTTTTTATTTAAAAATAAATAAAAAATTGGGGGGTTGCCTTCTGGGGCCCTGGGGGCCTCCGGACCTCTAAAAAAAAAAAAAAAAAAAAAAAAAAAAATTTTTTTTTTTTTTTTTTTTTTTAAAGGGGGTTGCTTTGGGCCCCCAACAGTGACAGGGCCCAGGGCACCTGCCCCATTTGCCCTGCGGTAAAGACGGCCCTGTGTACGTCCCCACCTTTCCGTGGGTCGGGGGTCCGATCGGGACCCCCCCGGTACATGCGGCAGTCGGATACCCGCGGGGAGCGATCCAGGACGACGGTGCGGCTATTCGTTTCTAGCCACCCCCTCGCGATCGCTCCCCGGAGCTGAAGAACGGGGAGAGCCGTATGTAAACACGGCTTCCCCGTGCTTCAATGTGGCGGCTGCATCGATCGAGTCATCCCTTTTATAGGGAGACTCGATCGATGACGTCAGACCTACAGCCACACCCCCCTACAGTTGTAAACACACACTAGGTGAACCCTAACTCCTTCAGGGCCCCCTGTGGTTAACTCCCAAACTGCAACTGTCATTTTCACAATAAACAATGCATTTTAAATGCATTTGTTGCTGTGAAAATGACAATGGTCCCAAAAATGTGTCAAAATTGTCCGAAGTGTTCGCGAAAATGTCGCAGTCACAAAAAAAAAAAAATCGCTGATCGCCGCCATAAGTAGTAAAAAAAAAAAAAATTATAAAAATTAAAAAAAAACTATCCCCTATTTTATAAACAATATAAATTTTGCGCAAACCAACCGATAAACGCTTATTGCGATTTTTTTTACCAAAAATAAGTAGAAGAGTACGTATCGGCCTAAACTGAGGAAAAAAAATGTTTTTTTATATATTTTTAGGGGCTATTTATTATAGCAAAAAGTAAAAAATATTGCATTTTTTTTTTTAAATTGTCGCTCTATTTTTGTTTATAGCGCAAAAAATAAAAACCGCAGAGGTAATCAAATACCACCAAAAGAAAGCTCTATTTGTGGGGAAAAAAAGGACGCCAATTTTGTTTGGGAGCCACGTCGAACGACCGCGCAATTGTCTGTTAAAGCAACGCAGTTCCGAATCGCAAAACCTGGCCGGGTCCTTTAGCAGCATTTTGGTCCGGGTCATAAGTGGTTAAAATGCAAATCAATTTATAACTTTTTTGAAATATGTTTTTATGGATATGTTTGTTGTTGTTATTCTGTCTCTCCCTGTTAAAATAAACCTACTTTTAAAATTACAGACTGATCATTTCGTTGTCAGTGGGCAAACGTACAAAATCAGCAGGGGATCAAATACTTTTTTCCCTCACTGCATAATGTTCTTTTATATCTGTACACAAATGTTTTACCTTTCATTTCACTTTTTAAACTGAATGGGTTGATTTACAAGGTGATCGTTTACAATCACTTTAACTCTAAAACTTGGTGAAACACTTATGATACAAGCAAGGTTGGGCTGAATACCACCGGTCATGGCGGCAACAAAGAACCTACAGCGATTTGTCACTTTCCACAATTTGTCATCAAACAAATAAGTGGAATTTTATCGGCTACACCTGTCTGAACTGGTTCACAGCTTAGGATCTGAAAAGCGTGAGGAACTGGAAACGCTGCCACCTCACATCTACAGCTTCAAAAAATGATATTTCACTGCTGTCAGCAGAGTTGCAATATCCCTTTGTGCATTTGCAATGTACCATAAAAATCTCGGAACGAGCTAATATTAGTTCATTCTGAACACAGGTACACGTTCAGTATATAAATGCAACTGTTAAAGCGTAACTCCACTTTTGTTAAGAAAAAAAAACATTCCCCTCTGGGTGATCTATGTAAAGTGCAAGGATTATAACAACCTTTGTTGCAGATCCCTACCTTTTGTTATTCGGAAGAATCACTGGCCCGGATTCAGCAAGGAGTTACGTCGGCGTATCTCCAGATACGCCGTCATAACTCCGAATGCGGGCCGTCGCATCTCGGCGCCTGATTCATAGAATCAGATACACCTCAATGTTGCCTAGATACGAGCGGCGTTAGTCTCCTACGCCGTCGTATCTTAGGGTGCAATATTTACGCTGACCGCTAGGGGCGCTTACCTAGACTTCTGTGTCGAATATGCAAATTAGGCAGATACGCCGATTCAGAAACGTACGTTCGCCGGTGCATTTTTTTACTTTGTTTACGTAAGGCTTTTTCTGGCGTAAAGTTACCCCTGCTATATGAGGCTTAGCCAATGTTAAGTATGGACGTCGGGCCAGTGTCAAATTTAGCGTTGTTTACGTAGTTTGCGTAAGTCGTTCGCGAATAGGGCTTTGCGTAAGTTACGTTCACGTCGAAAGCATTGACTATTTGCGGCGTAATTAGGAGCATGCGCACTGGGATACGTTCACGGACGGCGCATGTGCCGTTCGTTAGAAACGTCATTTACGTGGGGTCACACTTCATTTACATAAAACACGCCCACATCTTCCATATTTGAATTAGGCGGGCTTACGCCGGCCCCCATACGCTACGCCGCCGTAACTTCGGGCGCATAATCTTTCTGAATACCATACTCGCCTCTCAAAGTTACGTCGGCGTAGCATTTAGGAGATACGCTACGCCCGCCTAAAGATACACAATTGTATCTGAATCTGGGCCAAAGTTTGTTCCTCTGTGCCGAGTGGGTCTAATGGGAGTGGTTTCATAATTATCAATCAGCTGTGCAGCTGCAGAGCACTAATGAGGACATTTGCTAGGTCTGTATCCCTTTAGACGTGTTCCTATTGGGAGTATCTTACCAAAAATGACATTTTTGTTCCAGGGGACCGTTTTCATCGGACATGTTCGATCGTGTGTACAGACTTCTGGGAAAATCAGTGAGCCAATCAAACAAGCAAGAAATTATGTTTCTGGGGATTGTTCAGTACACATTCTGTGTACAGAAAACCTCCAGGTAGCCATATTGCATTTTCAGAAAATTACAGCGGCTGCAGATTGAAAAGGAAAGATCATTTTTAATAACATTCAATTACAATAGGACTTGTGTCGCAATTGTATACGCAATATTGTTTTTTCTCTATTTGCTATTTTTTCCCCCATGAAAGTGGAGTTACCCTTTAACCACTTCAGCCCCGGAAAAATGTACCCCCTTAATAACCAGGCCATTTTTTGCGATACGGTACAGCGTCGCTTTAACTGACAATTCCACGGTCGTGCGACGTTGTACCCAAACAAAAGCGATGTCCTTTTTTCCCACAAATAGAGCTTTCTTTTGGTGGTATTTGATCACCTCTGCAGTTTTTTTTTTTTGTTTGTGCTATAAACATAAAATACTGACAATTTGAAAAAAATATATATATTTTTTACTTTCTGCTATAATACATATCCCCAAAAATATATATTAAAAAAATGTATTCATCAGTTTAGGTCAATATGTATTCTGACACATATTTTTGGTAAAAAAAAAATCCCAAGAAGTGTACATTGATTGGTTTGCGCAGAAGTTATAGTGTCTACAAAATAGGGGAAAGATTTAGGGACTTTTTCTTTTTTTTTTATTGCTAGTAATGGCAGGGACATTGCGGCGCACAAATCTGACCCTAACTGACACTTTTTGTTGACCAGTGACATCAATACAGTGATCAGTGCTATAAAAATGCACTAATCACTGTATAATGGCACTGGCAGGGAAGGGGTTAACCAGTGCTGATCCTGACCTCCCTGGGGCCCTAAGCAAAATGACATGGCACATTAAAAATGAGAAGCGGGGGGGCCCTGACGACAGTGACATGTCACATTAAAGAAAGTTGAGAAGCGGGGGGAGGGGGGGTTCTGCTGTCGGAAATTACTCAGCCAGCGAGTTTAGAAGCGGGGTGAGGGTGCGAAAATGACTTCTCACCAGGCGGGGCCTCTAGTACTTTGGGGGGGGCCCTTCGCGGCTTTGCTGGGCCCTAAGAGGCTTGCATAGTGAGCCTATAGTGAGGATCGGCCCTGGGGTTAACACTAGGGGGCAATCAAGGGGTTAAGTGTTCCTTATGGAGGTGTTTCTAAATGTCAGGGGGGAGGGGACTGACTGGGAGTAGAGAAAGATCGCTGTTCCTGATCACTAGAAACAGCTGATCTCTCTCTCCTCTCCTGTCAGAATGGGGATCTTCCTTTTTTACATAGGCACTTACTTGGGAGTGTTATAGGTAGTATTTAATATAGATATAAAAAACGAGGTAGAATATCCATCTTATTTATGGCCATTCTCCCTATCCAGGAGTGTTTTCCCCCCTAGCCCTAATCTGCAGTTGGCTAATCACGGAGTTCAGCATAGGCAAATAGTTTGATTCATAGATGTTTTCCTCTGTAGGGGTGATATTAACACCTAAATATTTAAGGGAATGGAGTTCCCACTGAAATTAAAAATTGGTTTCCAATATTGTATTTGCCGATGTATAAGGTGGCTGGGCATATAAGACGACCCCCTAATTGTAATTTTAAATGTTGGTTTTGTGGTATACTCACTGTATAAGACGACCCCCATAAGACGACCCAAAGTTATTGGGTTGACACTTGAGGAGTTTTTGGAGTGCCAAACCAGGGACCCAGCAGGGAAGCTCTCCCACTGCTCTGTTCAAGAGAAAATAAATCTTGTTGCATTCGAGAAGTGTCTAATGTCCATGAATCTACCTTACATTACACCCACTATGCCTTGCAACCCACTCTATACAGAAGGATGTCAGCTGACTCTGGAGGTTCTCATTAGACTAAAGGAGGCCTGGGACCTTGCTACATATATATAAGTAGATCATCTGCAAAACATGCTTAGTTTATAAGAACGATTGCCCACCTGAACTCCATGGATAGAGGAATCAGACCGTAGAGCCATCACCAGATGTTCCATATCCAAAATGTATAGGTATGGTGATAGCGGACAACCTTGGCGTGTCCCACTAGCAATAATAACGGGTCGGAACAGTATTCCGTTAATCCTTATCCTTGCAGATGGAGCGCTATATAAGGCCATTATTTTTTGTATAAATTCCTCCGGGAGACCTACTTGTTTCAAAGATGTTGTATTCATCATGAACTATTTGGACAAGTTATCAGCTGCCACGGTGACTGAGCACAGCAGAATTATCAGTGACGGCCGGGGAGGAGAGGGGGTTGTAGGGAGCTGGGGAAATCAGTAACTTAATTTGCTTCAGATCCATCCAGCACAAAAATAGATTTGAGGTTTCAAAGGGATTTATATTCTTCTACAAATAAGACACCAGGGTTTGTAGCTGACACATATTAGATTACAAAGCATCATATAATCCACTGCAGCACTAATTTGTTACTAACAGATGTGAATTACACAACTGCATCTTCACCTTCTCAATCAACCAAAGAAATGGCTAGAATATCAAGAATATGTTACCAGCTGTAGTGTGCGTTACTAAAGACTAAAGACTACAGTTGGCCATATAGGGGCAGATCTTCTGCTGCAAAGGACCGGCAGTGAGAGATCTTTTCATTGGCACTTGAATCACTACATCACTGGGAACTGCCAAGATCCTCTCCAGGACTAAGCTGTATGTGGTATGGTCCCTTTACTACCACCTGTTTCTGGTGTTCAGATGTGCTCGTCAGTTGTTAATATGACAGGTTGTTGTTGGAGTGATAAGTGAATCTGTTTTCATCTCTGTCTGTGTCCCCTTCCGCATCCATTCCGCATCCAATTCACAATAGCAGGAGAATGCGAATGGTTCTCTATAGAGCCGGTTCACATATCTCCAATGCGGCTCCGGTGCGAATTTGCAAAAGAGCCCTGTGCGTCTTTTGTTCCGTTTTAGGTCCAAATTCAGCCCAAAATTCAGGCTGAGATCAAACCTGAAACGGCGAACCAGGACACAATTGACCCCTGCTGGGAACCGCAGCGGCATTAGGTGTGAACGGAGCATTAAAGTGGAGGTTCCCCCTAAAAAAAAATTCTAACAATACATCGAGAAGACTGATTACACTGCAGGTATGCTGGGGTTTTTTTTTTTTTTCCGTACATACCTCGTTATTGCCGTTTCATCCCTCGGCTTCCGGGTATGATTCTTGCTGGACCTAGTTGATTGACGTTCCTCCGAACGGCGCATACTGCACGTCACGCCGTATAGAGTCGGCTTTATACGGCACCTGCGCAGCGACGTTCGGCTTCTTTTGGAAAGTCGTGACGTCAAGTATGCGTCGGTCGGAGGAACGTCAATCAACTAGGAACGCCCAGACCCGCAAGAATCATACCCGGAAGCCGAGGGATGAAACGGCGATATCGAGGTATGTACAGAAAAAAAAAAAAAAAAACAGCATACCCTCAGTGTAATCAGTCTTCTCAATGTATTGTTAGAATTTTTTTTTAGGTGGAACCTCCACTTTAAGCCTCGTACACACGATCAGATTTTCCGAAAACAATTGTGGGATGGCAGGGTTTTTGTCAGATAATCCAAACGTCTGTATGCTCCATCGAACAATTGTCGGAATTTCCAACAACAAATGTGGGATAGCCATGCTCTCAAATTTTCTGACAACAAATGTGTGTCGTCGGAATGTGTGTCCGTCTGACTAAATAACCAAAGTACAAACATACATGCTCCGAAACCAATGCTAACCATAAGACAACATTAGCAGAAGATGCCCAAAGGGTGGCGTCAAAGAGCAGAAGAACCAGTGGCGGTGCGTCGATAGGGACGAAGGAGCGCCGCCCCCTCTGGCTCGCTCACAGCCAGTAAAATATACAGATTCATACACTGTATGAATCTGTATATTTTCGCCGCTGCCGCCCACTATTCAGCTGGCCGGATGTTGAGCGCCGGTCAGCTGAATAGCGGCAGCTGACTGGCTGTGTGGAAGTGCCTATCAGGGCCAGCTGACACTGTCCGAGTACAGCCCTGAGGCTGTAGTCGGCTTCCTGAAGCTCATCCTCATGACGTACCGGCCGTACGTCCGAGGATAAGACTGACAGGCGTCTCAGCCAATCAGGTAACCTGATTGGCTGAAGCGTCATCGAGGGCGGGACTAGGGACATCGAGGGATGTAGAAGCCATAAAGGTAAGTGCCAGGGGGGGGGGTACTGGGCACGGTGGCTACAAGTGGGGGTATAGTGGCTACAAGTGGGGGCACAGTGGCAACAATTGGGGGCACAGTGGCAACAATTGGGGGCACAGTGGCTACAATTGGGGGCACAGTGGCTACAATTGGGGGCACAGTGGTGACAATTGGGGGCACTGTGGTGACAATTGGGGGCACAGTGGCAACAATTGGGGGCACAGTGGCGACAATTGGGGGCACAGTGGCTGTGTTTGATGGCATAGTGGTGACAATTGATGGCACAGTAGCTGCGTTTGATGGTATGGTACAGTGGCTGTGTTTTGATGGCATGGCACGGTGGCTGCGTTTTGATGGCATGGCATAGTGGCTGCATTTTGATGGCACGGTGGCTGCGTTTTGATGGCATGGCACAGTGGCTGCGTTTTGATGGCACAGTGGTTGCGTTTTGATGGCACAGTGACTGCATTTGTTGGCATGGCACAGTGGTGACAATTGATAGGTACAGTGAGGCTGCAAATGTTTTTTTGTTTTTTTTTCGTTTGCGCCCCCCCAAAAATTTTGAGCACCAGTCGCCACTGAGAAGAACCACGTAGTTTTGTGAATAATGGCTGAAAAAGTTCTGCCGTCTGTATGCAGAACATGTTCACGTCCAACGCCCTTCGGACCAAAATCCACGAAAAAGTCAGATGGAAGTCCGATCGTGTGTACGAGGCTTTAGACATAAATGGAGCTTCGGATCACGTCTACCTAAAAAGTTGACAGGTGAACCTCATCTGATCGCCTGTGTGAAAGGAGCCCTAGAGAATGACACTGTTGGGAATTTATTAATGCAGATTGGTAAAGTTATTGGGAAGTCTACTTTTAAGGGAACGTATACACTTTAGATTCGGAATGTTGAAACAATTGTAGAATATTAAGAACTTCCAAAAAATCTTGGATAAGTTGAGCCAAAATAAGCGAATCCATAGAAACGTGCCACTTTTAGTGTGAAGGTGTGAAACAAAATCCCTGCGGAACGTGAACACTTTTCAGCGGTGGTCTCCTATTAGCTCTCCACACACCCAGCTGAGCCCCCCAACCCCCACCTCTCATTTCCAATCTCCCTGGCCTGGTGAGCCCTAACCAAGTGCACATGTTCTAACCACCTGCCCTGTTCCTCATTCTGTTCCTCATCAGTTGTCAAGTAAAAGCATATGTTTTAAGCACATTTAATGGAAATACAACCCCCTTTTTAATACATTGACAGGATTCAATATACAAACTGCAAACACAATTTTCCATATTACACAGCAAAGGCCATTCTATAGGGACATCTGTGCTGGGATTATATTGGCATGCAACCTTAGCAGACATCTAAACATGTCTCGGGACGTGTTGTTGGGTCCCAGAAACAGCCAGTTTTGTTGGACTCTTTATTTATACAGCAGGGGGGAACATGCGGAGATCAGGAATGGGCTGGGGGATTCTGGGAACAGAACACTCAGCTATAAACACTGCCGAAAAACTGAAAGAGAATTGTCTGGAGCAAGCAAGTTGCATAGCACAACCTCCACCAGGGGAGCATTATAACAGTACAGTGGAGATTTAACCTTATTAACAGCATTGTGTAGGATCAACGAGGTTCGTTCGCACTCTCAACGTTTTTTTTTATATATTGTAAAAGGCAGGAAACATTTTTTTTTAGAAGAAGAATTCCAAACTAAATGTAAACTCTTCTATAACGCGCTGCGCAAACTGTTGGCGCTATATAAATCCTGTATAATAATACAAATAGTGCTGGACAATAGGGCAGTTTAGATGGATACATTTACCTTGTAGCAATTTGGTCTGAAGCCTGCAGGAATCATAAAAAAATAATAATAAAGATGCAGGTGGGAAATGGTACTGGAGGTGAGGCATAGCATGGGGCATTTGGATACTGGAGGCAGGGGTAAGGCATAGCTCAGGGCAATAGAAATGGGGAGATACTAGTGCTCAAATCCAAATGGCATACACACGTGTAACTCATAAAGTGCTAGAGGAGTGTTATCACGTTAACACTTAAGATTAGATTAGAGATCAAGGTAAGGCATTGTACAGGGGTGACAGTGGAAATGGAGGTGAGGCTTAGTACAGGGGAAACACCAGAGATAGAGGTGGGGCATGGTACAAGGGTGACACTGGAGATGGAGGTAAGGCATGGTACAAGGGTGACACTGGAGATGGAGGTAAGGCATTGTACAGGGGTGACACTGGAGATAGAGGTAAGGCACTGTACTGGGGGGACACTGGAGATGGAGGTGAGGCATAGTACAGGGGAAACACTAGAGATGGAGGTGGGGCATGGTACAAGGATGACACTGGAGATGGAGGTAAGGCATGGTACAAGGGTGACACTGGGGATGGAGGTAAGGCATGGTACAAGGGTGACACTGGAGATGGAGGTAAGGCATGGTACAAGGGTGACACTGGAGATGGAGGTAAGGCATTGTACAGGGGTGACACTGGAGATGGAGGTGAGGCATAGTACAGGGGTGACAGTGGAAATGGAGGTGAGGCATAGTACTGGGGAAACACTAGATATGGAGGTGGGGCATGGTACAAGGGTGACACTGGAGATGGAGGCAAGGCATTGTACAGAGGTGACACTGGAGGTGGAGGTAAGGCATTGTACAGGGGGGATACTGGAGATGGAGGTGAGGCATAGTACAGGGGAAACACTAGAGATGGAGGTGGGGCATGGTACAAGGGTGACACTGGAGATGGAGGTAAGGCATTGTACAGGGGTGACAGTGGAAATGGAGGTGAGGCTTAGTACAGGGGAAACACTAGAGATAGAGGTGGGGCATGGTACAAGGGTGACACTGGAGATGGAGGTAAGGCATGGTACAAGGGTGACACTGCAGATAGAGGTAAGGCACTGTACTGGGTTGACACTGGAGATGGAGGTGAGGCATAGTACAGGGGTGACACTGGAGATGGAGGTGAGGCATAGTACAGGGGTGACACTGGAGATGGAGGTGAGGCATAGTACAGGGGTGACACTGGAGATGGAGGTGAGGCATAGTACAGGGGAAACACTAGAGATGGAGGTGGGGCATGGTACAAGGGTGACACTGGAGATGGAGGTAAGGCATGGTACAAGGGTGACACTGGAGATGGAGGTAAGGCATTGTACAGGGGTGACAGTGGAAATGGAGGTGAGGCATAGTACTGGGAAAACACTAGATATGGAGGTGGGGCATGGTACAAGGGTGACACTGGAGATAGAGGTAAGGCACTGTACTGGGGTGACACTGGAGGTGGAGGTAAGGCATTGTACAGGGGGGATACTGGAGATGGAGGTGAGGCATAGTACAGGGGAAACACTAGAGATGGAGTTGGGGCATTGTACAGGGGTGACACTGGAGATGGAGGTAAGGCATTGTACAGAGGTGACACTGGAGGTAGAGGTAAGCCATGATTCAGGGGTGACCCTGGAGATGGAGGTAAGGCATTGTACAGGGGTGACACTGGAGATAGAGGTAAGGCATAGTACAGGGGTGACACTGGAGATGGAGGTAAGGCATAGTACAGGGGTGACACTGGAGATAGAGGTAAGGCATTGTACAGGGGTGACACTGGAGATGGAGGTAAGGCATTGTACAGGGGTGACACTGGAGATGGAGGTAAGGCATAGTACAGGGGTGACACTGGAGATGGAGGTAAGGCATTGTACAGGGGTGACACTGGAGATGGAGGTAAGGCATTGTACAGGGGTGACACTGGAGATGGAGGTAAGGCATAGTACAGGGGTGACACTGGAGATGGAGGTAAGGCATTGTACAGGGGGGACACTGGAGATAGAGGTAAGGCATTGTACAGGGGTGACACTGGAGATGAGGTAAGGCATTGTACAGGGGGGACACCGGAGATGGAGGTAAGGCATGGTACAAGGGTGACACTGGAGATGGAGGTAAGGCATGGTACAAGGGTGACACTGGAGATGGAGGTAAGGCATGGTACAAGGGTGACACTGGAGATGGAGGTAAGGCATTGTACAGGGGTGACACTGGAGATGGAGGTAAGGCATTGTACAGGGGGGACACTGGAGATGGAGGTGAGGCATGGTACAAGGGTGACACTGGAGATGGGGGTGAGGCATAGTACAGGGGAAACACTAGAGATGGAGGTGGGGCATTGTACATGGGTGACACTGGAGATGGAGGTAAGGCATTGTACAGAGGTGATACTGGAGGTGGAGGTAAGCCATGATTCAGGGGTGACCCTGGAGATGGAGGTGAGGCATGGTAGAGCGAAAATATTAGAGATGGAGGTGGGGCATGGTGCAAGGGTGACACTGGAGATGGAGGTGAGACATGGTACCGGAGTGACAGCGGAAATGGATGTGAGGAATGGTAGAAGAGGATGCCTGAGACAGAAATTAGACATAAGGAACACTGGAGATGGTGGTGAGGTATAATACAGGGGGGAAAACTGGAGATAGAGGTTATGCATGGCACAGTGATGACCCTGGAGAAATAAATGAAGAATGGTAAAGGGGGCTTTGAAGGCAGAAGTTAGACATAGTAGGCGGACACTGAAGATGTAGGTGGTAAATGGTACAGGGAGGTGCTGGAGGTGAGACATGAGGCATGGTACAGAGGGAACACTGGTGGCTGAAGTAATGCATGGTATGCAATGCCGGTGACAATGGAGGTGTAGATGACAATGGAGGTGTAGGTGAGGCATGATTCAGGGGTGACCCTAGAGTAGGGTTGCCACCCTTTTTTCAAGCCAACCCCTGAACACTTTAGCAGCCTGGAACAATTTTGGATGCCCCAAGGAGAGTAGTAATGCGGTGTGCATAGCGAACAGTGAATGTAAACAAATTGTTCCTGCTGACATCATCGCCCTGCCTCCCAGTGATACCAAACCTGCCCCCAGACAGTCGCCCCTGGGTCCCGACTAGAGATTTGTGTGTGACTATCTTGGTTACTTGGGAGCCCTACCCTGGAGGGGCACAGAGTGACCATGGAGATTTAGATGAGGTATGGGTACAAGGTGTACCAGGGGCACAAGTTAGACATGGTATTAGGGAGACACTGAAGATGTAGTCGAGGAATGGTACAGGCATAGGAATGCGCACAGGGTGTGCCAGGTGTGCCTGGGCACACCCTAATCACCCCATATACATTAGCATTATCCATGGGTGGCACCAGATGGGTGATTGGGGGTGCCAGTAGCCAGTGTAAATGCCCCCATCATAATAAAGGCTAGGTTCAAATTTAGGAACCCATTACACCCGTGTTTAGGGTGTAAGGTAATATGCTCCCAATTAACTGTCTCCTACTATGAGAGCCTCCTCCCTGTAACAGCAGGTAGTGTTCATTTGTGTGTGAGCTTTGGGGTGCACGCCCTAATGCAATAGGCTGCGCACACCTATGGGTACAGGGCTGGAAGCAGAGGTGAGGCATTGTTTATGGAGGGGAATGTGTCAGATAAATGAGGAGCGGTACAAATGGGAGCTGGGCAGGCACAGTAATGCCGCGTACACGTGATCGGAAATTTCCGATGAAAAAGGTCAGATAGATTTTTTTCATCGGAAATTCCGATTGTGTGTGGGCCCCATCGTTTAGAATAGAACATGTTTTATTTTTTTCTGATGGAAAAAAAAACGATAGGAAATTCCTATCGTCTGTGTGCAACTCTGATGGAGAAAAAACCCACGCATGCTCAGAATCAAGTCAACACATGCTCGGAAGCATTGAACTTCATTTTTCTCGGCTCGTCGTAGTGTTTTACGTCACCGCGTTTTGGACGGTCAGAATTTGGTTTGTATGCAAGACAGCTTGAACAAAATTCAGACGAGAGCGGGAGTGACGTCATCGTCGCTCCAGCCAATCACAGCGCTGGAGCGGCGATACCCGGAAGACACGCCGAGTCAAGATGATATCTCGCTCGGCGTAGACCAGGTGAGTTCCCTACACCTCGTTTTGAGGTAAGTATTTCATAATGAGCTAATATGCGGTGCATACTAGCTCATTATGGCTTTTACTTTTCAGGTGAACAAAAAAATAAAAATTTTAAAAGAAAGTTGAAGAATGTCCATGAAAGGTAATTGATGTTCCCCTGGAAGTGTTATTTTTTCTTCCAACCCATGTCACTGTCACCTTTGCTGGACAGTTTGAACTACAAATAGGGAAATAAAATATCATAAGTATGTGCAAAACATATATTACTATGATTACAAGTATTAAACTCACACAGTTATCAGAATATAATATTTTCCGCTTTAGTGCTCCTTTTAGATGATTGTTATCAAAATACACTTGAACATTCTCCAGCTTTCATCTCAACTAACTTTCATTTTTTTTTATTCCTTTGATATAATCTCAATTTCTTTTTCATCCTGTGAAATGACATTTATTTTGATAAGGTTGACTAAATCAGAAACCCAATTCACAATCACAGCTGCAGCCAGCATAAGGGCAAAATATTCCCAACCAACCTTCACACAGCTCACTATAATCATAATACATTGTAAATCCAATTTTAGGTTTCATTCTGCAAACATAACATCTTCTGCACAATTATTTAAAGACAATGGCCCGGACTCACAAACAGCGGGGCATATTTATGCCGCCGTAGCGTATCCTCTTTACGCTACGCCGACGCAGCGCAAAGAGGCAAGCACTGGATTCACAAAGCCAGTGCTGCCAAATCTGCGCTGGGTTTCCTAGGCGTAAGCCGGCGTATGTGGAAGTGGGTGTGAGCCATGCAAATGAGGCGTGACCCCATGCAAATGATGGGCTGAGGCTCAGACAGATACGTATAATGAACGGCGCATGCGCCGTCCCGTGGACGCATCTCAGTGCGCATGCTCACAATCACGTCGGAACAACTGCCTAAGATACGTCGGATCACTGCCTGCGGCGTAAACGTAACCTACGCCTAGTCATATTCACGTCCTACGTAAACGTTGTAAAATACGTCGGCTTGTGTTCCCTGGTGCAGCCCTTTGCATGGATGCTGCTGAGTTACACCTCCTTTATGGGGCATAACTTTACGCCGGACGTAAGACTTTACGCGCACTGCATCGGACGGACGGACGTTCGTGAAGCGGCGTATTTCCCTCATTTGCATATGTGAATAGAAAATCAATGGGAGCGCCAAATGTGTCCAGCGTAAATATGCGCCCACTCTACGCCGGCGTAGGCAAGTTACGTCGGTCGGATGAAGCCTGTTTTTAGGAGTATCTTAGTTTGTGGGCATGGCGCATAGATACGACGGCGCATATTTGCACTTACGCGGCGTATCTGGAGATACGTCAGCGTAAGTGCTTTGTGAATCCGGGCCAAATTGTTTTTGCTATAGATAGACTTTAATGTCAGCACAGCCTCGAACTATTGTCCATTCTCTATGCCACCAGAGCCAGAAGTCTCACACCAAGATTATACTGTGCCGAGATCCCACCGGCTGGTTCATGCACAGCTGACAGATTTATGTGTCTGTGTCGCCCTGTCTGTGTATCGGGACGTCAGGCAGCAGCTCAGGGAAGAAGAACAGAAAAGCCAAGGTATTGTGATAATTGGCTTTGCCAGTATCCCCACAGACAAGACATCTGCTAAAATTAGGTGGAGCTATGCAAGTTGTAAAACGAATGTGCGCGGGTCAATCATTTTTTATATATACAGTGATACCTCGGTTCACGAACGCTTCTGTTCACGAACAACTCGGTTCACGAACAGAAAAGTTCATAGAAATATGCTCCGGTTCACGAACTCCGCCTCGGTTCACGAACAGGAGCCGCGGCCATTTTAATGCTATTTCCAGGCTCTCACATGGTCGTGACTTCCTGTAGGAAGACCGTGGAGAGAAGAAGACACACAGAAAGAAGTACTGTGAGTACTCTGCAAACATTTTAAGTGATGTTTGGATTTTTGGTGTGCTTTTTAGCACATACAGTACTGTACTGTACTATAGTACTGTAAGTGCGGAGCAGCAATGAAGGTGACAAGAACAGCAATGCAGGTGATAATGTGCAAAGTGGAAATGCAAGTGATAATGTGCAAAGTGGAAATGCAAGTGATAATGTGCAAAGTGGAAATGCAAGTGATAATGTGCAAAGTGGAAATGCAGGTGACAAGAATGTGCAGCACAAGCATGGTGGCAAAAAGAAAGTGCAGAGCAGTAGTAAAGGTGACAGCAAGGTTGTGAAGAAAATATACATTACTATACTGTACTAATGTGTATTGTAATTTGTTTCATATTTTTGTGCTTCAAAAACCCCCCAAAAAAGGTCAGCACAGATTAATCGGATTTACATTGAACCCTATGGGAAAATGTGCCTCGGTTCACAACCAATTCGGTTCGCGACCAGAGTCAGTTCACGAATTAAGTTCGTGAACCGAGGTATCACTGTATATATATATATATATATATATATATATATATATATATATATATATATATATATATATATATATATATATACAGTGGCCCAGATTCAGGTAGATCCGAGCAATATTTGCGTGGGCAAAGAGCAAATATTTTTCTCTGCGCCCACGCAAATATTGCGTTTTGCCCGCGATTCACGGAGCAGTTGCTCCGTAAATTGCGCGGGCGATATGCTAAACAGCCGGGCGTAAGGCTGCCTAATGTAAATGATCCCGCCGGGGGCGGGAATCATTTAAATTAGGCGCGCTCCCGCGCCGAGCGAACAGCGCATGCTCCGTCGGGAAACTTTCCCGACGTGCATTGCGGCAAATGACGTCGCAAGGACGTCATTTGCTTCTAAGTGAACGTGAATGGCGTCCAGCGCCATTCACGGTTCACTTACGTAAACGATGTGAAATTTACATTTCACGAGCGGGAAGCGCAGCTATACTTTAGCATTGGTTGCCCCTGCTATTAGCAGGAGCAGCCTTATGCTAAAGTCGCCGTGCGGAAACTCCGTACCTTGCGTGCGCAGGGCCCGCGCAACTTTTGTGAATCGGTGGTAGTATGCAATTTGCATACTATACACAGATCACAATGGCCGCGCCACATAGCGGCCAACGCAAGAATGCAGCCAAAGATATGAAGGCATAAGGAGGCTTATGCCTGTCATATCTTAGGCTGCAGTCGGTTTAACGAGGTTCCTGAATCAGGAGCACTCGTTACACCGGAGCAAGTAAGCACTTGCGCCGCGCAACCTATGGTTGCGCGGGCGCAAGTGCTTCTTGAATCTGGCCCACTATCTCACAAAAGTAAGTACACCCCTCATATTTTTGTAAATATTTTATTCTATATTTTCATGTGACAACACTGAAGAAATGACACTTTGCTACAATGTAAAGTAGTGAGTGTACAGCTTGTATAACAGTGTACATTTTCTGTCCCCTCAAAATAACTCAACACACAGCCATTAATGTCTAAACCGCTGTAATATTTTGCAGCTTACCAAATCGTAGATGTGGTGGCTGCATTCGTTTTATTTTTTTAGTGTTTTTTTTTCACCTGGTGATCTGGCCAGTAACACACCTCCTGTATTAGAGTGCCCCTACTCTGGATGAAGGCGCACAGGACAGTAGCATTCTCAGTTCGGGGAGGGGTTGTGTGAGATGTACTAGCAGATTTAAGATACACTAACAAATTGAAGCCAAACTCAAGCACACACTTTATAAGCAATCACCTTAATGCATAGGATGCATTAAGGTGAAAAAACACAGGGCCGTATTCAGCAATGATTTACGCCGGCGTATCTATAGATAAATTCAAAGATGCGCCGGCGTATCTTCTTTCTGTATTCAGAAAGCAAGATACGCCGAAATTAGGCTAAGATCCGACTGGCGTAAGTCTCTTACGCCGTCGTATCTTAGAGTGCATATTTACGCTGGCCGCTAGGTGGCGCTTCCGTCGTTTTCGGCGTAGAATATGCAAATGACCTAGATACGCCGATTCACAAACGTACGTGCGCCCGGCGGAATTTTTTACGTCGTTTGCGTAAGGCTTTTCCGGCGTAATGTTGCTCCTGCTTCTATGAGGCGTACGCAATGTTAAGTATGGACGTCGTTCCCGCGTCAAATTTTGCATTTTTTAAGTCGTTTGCGTAAATCGTTCACAATGAGGGCTGGACGTAATTTACATTCACGTCGAAACCAATACGTCCTTGCGGCGTACTTTGGAGCAATGCACACTGGGATATGTACACGGACGGCGCATGCGCCGTTCGTAAAAAAACGTCAATCACGTCGGGTCACCGCCCATTTACATAAAACACGCCCCCCCTCATCCTCATTTGAATTAGACGCGCTTACGCCGACCCCATTTACGCTGCGCCGCCGTAACTTAGGAGGCAAGTGCTTTGTGAATACAGCACTTGCCTCTTTGATTTACGGCGGCGTAGCGTAAATACGATACGCTACGCCACCGTAACAATGCGCCCGGCTACCTGAATCTAGCCCACAGAGGTTTACAACCCCTTTAATGTTTGCTGTTGGGTTTAATACCGCTCTAGGGGACCATAGGATCCAAAGTCCATTTGTTTTTAAATATCGATTTTTATAATACATCATTAAATCACGTTCACAAATTCATAAAAACATTTAATTATGTGTTTTATAAAACTGAAATGCCCAAAAAAATAATCCTATTGCCCAAAGTAACCAATCAGATTGTTTTACATGCAATCCTCAGCAATAAAAAATGAGAGTTGGAATCAGACTGAGAGCAATAAGCTTTATCAGCCCTTTTCACGTGTGTCTGTGTCTTTGAGTTTACATTGCAGGTACATATGGCGCCGGGCAGATGGACCCTTTTCTCCAGAAAGGATGCCTAGTAAGGAGGAGATTAAAAAGATTTTATGTCTTTAAACAAGGGTCTGTGTCTCTGTCCACAGACATGTCAGCAGTTTCTAAAGACGGGGATTAGCCATCAGTGAAAAGCTGTTTAGTATATACATTAAAGAGACACCTCTTCTACATTAATACTTTATTGGCAAGGTGTTAAAATGATCATTGGGGATGCTGAGATGAGGCGGGCAATCCATCCCTTGCAATAAAATTGGCATGATGGTGGTGTTGGACCCATCCACACTGGCATAAAAGCAGTAATAAAAAACACATACAAAGCAATATATCAGACCCAAAAATATTACAAACATACAGTTATCAAGAACCTAACCAATAATCCTAAAATTCAAAGGGCCGGATTCAGATAGAATAGCCTATCTTTCTGCGGGCGTAACGTATCTCAGATACGTTACGCCGCCGTAAATTAGGGCGCAAGTTCCGTATTCAGAAACAACTTGCGCCCTTAGTTACGGCGGCGTAACGTATGTGTGTCGGCGTAAGCCCGCCTAATTCAAATGTGGATGATGTGGGCGTGTTTTATGTATATTAACTGTGACCCTGCGTATTTGACGTTTTTTTACAAACGCCGTTCGTGAAAAAATCCCAGTGCGCATGCTCGAAATTACGCCGCAAATCGTCAATGCTTTAGACGTGAACGTAACTTACGTACAGCCCTATTTGCGAACGACTTACGCAAACGGCATACAATTTAAAAAAAAATACGGGAACGACGTCCATACTTAACATTGGCTACGCCTCATATATCAGGGGTAACTTTACGCCGGAAAAAGCCTAACGTAAACGACGTAAAAAAATGTGCCGGCCGGACGTACGTTTCTGAATCGGCGTATCTAGCTCATTTGCATATTCCTTGCGTAAATATACGGAAGCGCCACCTAGCGGCCAGCGTAAATATGCAGCCTAAGATATGACGGTGTAAGACACTTACGCCGGTCGGATCTTAGGGAAATCTATGCGTAACTGATTCTATGAATCAGTCGCATAGATACGACCCTGAAACTCAGAGATACGACGGCGTATCCGGAGATACGCCGTCGTATCTTCTTTCTGAATCCGACCTGTCGCACAATGCGCGTCACCGTCGGACCGTTTTCACCGTACATGTCTGCCCGAGGGCTTTTGTACGATGGCTGTACTAACCATCGTACAGAAGTCCGCGCGTAAACAATGCGTGGCCGCGTCGTCGCCGCGACGATGACGCGGCGATCACATGGCGACGTGGGCGGCCCTGCCATTTAAATGCTTCCACGCATGCGTCGAACTCATTCGACGCATGCGAGGGACGGCGGGTGCTCGGACATGTACGGTAGGTCTGTACTGACGACCGTACATGTCCGAGCGGGCAGGATTCCAGCGGACGGTTTTAAAACACGTCCAGGAATATTTATCTGCTGGGAAAAGGCCCGGCGGGCAAATGTTTGCTGGAAATTTGCCCGCTCGCGCCTACACACGACCAAACATGTATGCTGAAACTGGTCCGCGGACCAGTTTCAGCATACATGTTTGGTCGTGTGTACGGGGCCTAATAGGCATCCCGGGTATGACATTTTTTTTAAAACAAAATTATAAATTATAATATAATAAATAATTATAAATAATTATAACAAATAATAATATAATTCTAATAAAAATTATTCAATAATGTAATCAAATCAAAATCACTGAAATTTTCTCAGTTGCAAAATAGTCGCTGTCATTATTTATTTATTTTTTATGACGAATTTCCCCACAAATCGCTATCGCACAATTCTGCAAGTGATTATAATTTATTATCGCTGTTTTTTAGCTGATCTAAAACCATTTTTGACATAAAGGGACACTTTTGGTTGCTATGGACAATCTACAGTTTGCAGGGAGAAAGAACCGTTTTTATTATATAAAAGAAGATGTAGGACACTGGGCAGACCACTAGGGACAAGGGGTGTGTGTATTTTTACATACAGTACTGTAATCTATAAGATTACAGTATACTGTATGTAATGTGTTTGTTTACCTTTTTTAATTTGGCGCCGATCTACGCTCCCGTGCGTCGTAACGTCGCAGGGAACGGAGATCGGCGGCACAGTAGGACGCTGTGTGAATCGAGCGAGGTCCCGCTCGCTCACACAGCGCGGTGACATCACTGGATCCAGGACAAGGTAAGCCAGCGCACGCTGCAGGCTCTGCATATCTACCCCGAGCGTGACTTGGGGATACCGATTATAGCAGGAAAAATCAACCCCGAGTCACGCTCGGGGATACCGCCAGGGGGGTTAAAGCGGGGGTTCACCCAAAAAAAAAAAAATTTTTAATTGCATCTAGCAGATCCAGCATGTTAAGGACATTACATTTCAGCATTTTTTTTTTTTCTCGGTACATACCTTTATATCCTGATGTTGTCCAGGGCTTCCGGGTTCCGATGACTGCTTGACTGGGCGTTCCTATCCTTCCGTTGGATGATTGACGGCCAGGGGCGGACTGACCATTGAGTCACTCGGGCACTGCCCGAGGGCCCCATGCCACTAGGGGGCCCCATCAGGGTTGCCAGGCTCAGTAAAACCAGGGACAGTATGTAAAAATCTGTGTTTTTAGATTTGTCCCTGATATGTCCGAAACTGACATGCTTTTAATGTGAATATCCCAAGATTTTAGCTGCCCTGCCTCTGCACTGCCTCCTGGCGTGGTGGCCATCTGTAAGCCAGAGGGGCCCCATAATCTTCTATTGCCCGGGGGCCCCATGAGTTGTCAGTCCGCCCCTGTTAACGGCTTGTGAAACAGGTGACCTGTCGCACAATGCGCGTCACCAGATGTCGGGAAAGAGCCGAGCTGCGAGTCGGCACTATACGGCGCCTGCGCAGTCAGCTCTACACGGCAGGCGCCGTATAGTGCCGACTCTTAGCTCGGGTATTTCCAGAAATCTGGTGACGCGCGTTGTGCGACAGGTCACCTGTTTCACAAGCCATCAATCATCCAACGAAAGGATAGGAACGTCCAGTCCCGCAGTCATCGGAACCCTGAGGCTGGGATAGGAAAGCCCAGTCCCGGAGTCGTCAGAATGCGGAAGCCCTGGACAAAATCCGGATATAAAGGTAAGTACAGAGAAAAAAAAAACGTCCGAAATGTAATGTCCTTACTATTGTACATTTTAATGTAAAAAAAAAATGTTTTTAGGGTGAACCTCCACTTTAATGCCACCAGCAATGCACCTCTACAGTATTACCGCGGTGTCCCATTGTTTTCAGTGGGAAGGAGTGGCGGAGGAGCGGTAAACACACCGCTCCTCTCACCGCTCCAAAGATGCTGCTGGCAGGACTTTTGGAGCGGTCCCGCTAGCGCATTATCTCAGTGTGAAAGCCTACGGGCTTTCACATTGAGACTACAGGGCAGGTGTTTTTCAGGCAGTATTTAGGCGCTATTTTTAGCACTAAACCGCCTGAAAAACTCCTCAGTGTGAAAGGGGTCTTAGTCAAGGAAATACGACTAAAACTAAAACAATTGCAGAAGACTAAAATGGGACTAAAACTAAAATGCTATTTTAGTCCGAAGACTAATGTTGCATTTACACGATCGGATTTTCCGTAGGAAAAACCTTGGATGTTTTTTCCGACAGAATTCCACTCAAGCTTGGCTTGCATACACACAGTCACACAAAAGTTCTTTGAACTTTTGACCGTCAAGAACGCGGTGACGTACAACACTACGACGAGCCGAGAAAATGAAGTTCAATGCTTCTGAGCGTGCGTCGAATTGTTTCCGAGCATGCGTCGGAATTTTGCGCGTCGGAATTGCTACAGACGGAATTTCCAATTGGAATTTTTTCCGTCGGAAAATTTAAGAACCGGCTCTCAATCTTTTGTTGGCGGAAATTCCGACAGCAAAAGTCCGATGGAGCATACACACGGTCGGAATTTCTGACCAAAAGCTCACATCGGACTTTTCTTGTCGGAAATTTCTGACCGTGTGTACGCGGCAAAAGACTAATAGCTGGATTCAGAGAGAGTTACGCCGGCGTATCAGTAGATACGCCGACGTAACTCGGAATCTGCGCCGTCCTAAGTTTAAGTGTATTCTCAAACTGAGATACACTTAAACCTATCTAGGATTAGACGGCCTGCGCCGTTGTATCTTAGGGTGCAATTTTTCCGCTGGCCGCTATTTTGCGCTTCCGTTGAGTTTGGCGTAGAATATGTAAATGACTAGATACGCCGATTCACGAACCTACGTGCGCCTGGCGCAGTAAATATACGCAGTTTCCGTAAGAGTTACGCCGTGTAAAGATAAAGCTGTCCCCTAGCTGGCCTAGTCAATGTTAAGTATGGCCGTCGTTCCCGCATCCAAATTTGAAAAATTTACGTATTTTGCGTAAGTCGTCCGTGAATGGGGCTGTACGTCATTTACGTTCACGTCGAAACTAATGACGTCCTTGCGGCGTACTTTGGAGCAATGCACACTGGGAAATTCCACGGACGGCGCATGCGCCGTTCGGGAAAAACGTCAATCACGTCGGGTCACCACCCATTTACATAAAACACGCCCCCCTCATACTCATTTGAATTAGGCGCGCTTACGCCGGCCCCATTTACGCTACGCCACCGCAACTTACGGAGCAAGTGCTTTGTGAATACTGCACTTGCCCGTGTAAGTTGCGGCGGCGTAGCGTAAATAACATACGCTACGCCCGCGCAAACTTGCGGCGGGCTACTTGAATCTAGCCCTAAAACTAAATCGAAATTTGCTGCCAAAATTAACACTGGCGCCAACAGTTTGCGCAGCGCTTTACAGCATAAAACAACAAAATACTTTGAATTGCGTATTCAGAGGGCCAAAGGGGATAAATAAGAGAAGTTCATTGTTCGGGTTTATATACAACATTAAAAGTTTGGATAAAATGTTAGCGGTTTCTATTTTAGAGTTTTTCTAGCAGAAAGATCATTAACCACCCCGGCTTATTTAAATAGGTACTAATGACCATATCATCATATGTTATGGCTGAACACCTATAATTCTACTTAAGAGATTTTAATGTCTGATATTCTCCTAATGGGATTATTAGACAGACAGGCAGTTTAAGGCGTTGAGACGTTTCATGACTCCAGCACCGCAGGCGCAGCCCTGGAACTCACAACAACTGTTTACATCTTCAGAAACACGCCTAATCGGCTGGAATGATAATCTTCCCCTTTTTGCTGGCATGTCATTTTTAGGTCAGGCAAGGTCAAGAGACACTTTTAGGTAAAAAAAAAAAAAAAAGGCCAAAATAATGAGTGAGGACAAAACTCTAGGCAGATCTCAATAAAAATAAAAAATAAAACGGTAGGCAGATAACATTTTTCACACAGGGCTCATTCACTGCACATTATGGGGGAGATTTACTAAAACCGGAGAGTGTAAAATCTGGTGCAGCTCTGCATAGAAACCAATCAGCTTTCAGGATTGATTGTCAAAGTTTAACCACTTGCTTACTGGGCACATATACCCCCCTCCTGCCCAGGTGAAATTTCAGCTTCCGGCACTGCGTCGCTTTAACTGAAAATTGTGCGGTCGTGCGACGTGGCCCCCAAACAAAATTGACGTCCTTTTTTCCCCACAAATAGACCTTTCTTTTGGTGGTATTTTTTGCGCTATAAACAAAAATGAACGACAATTTTGAAAAAAAATACAATATTTTTTACTTGTTGCTATAATAAATATCCCAATTTGTTTTTAAAAAAAACATTTTTTTTAGTCTAGGCCGATACGTATTCGTCTACATATTTTTGATAAAAAAAAAAAAAAATCGCAACAAGCGACTGGTTTGCGAAAAATTATAGCGCCTACAAAATAGGGGACAGAATTATTATTTTTTATTATTTTATTTTTTTTACTAGTAATGGCGGCGATCTGCAATTTTTATTGGGACGGCGACATAATGGCGGTACATCAGACACTTTTGACACATTTTTGGCACCATTCACATTTATACTGCGATCAGTGCTATAAATATGCACTAATTATTGTATAAATGTGACTGGCATTGAAGGGGTTAACACTAGGGGGTGAGGAAGGGGTTAAATGTGTATACTGCTTAGTGTTCTAACTGTGGGGGAAGGGGGGTGACTGGGGGAGGTGACCGATCTGTGTCCCTATGTACAAGAGACACAGATCGGTCTCCTCTCTCCCTGACAGGACGCTGTCTGTGAGAGCCGGCAATGAGAAATGATCTCATATGTTTACATATGAGATCATCTCTCATTGGCCGCACAGATCCACCACTCTGATTGGCCGTTCATGGCGATCTGTGATTGGCTGTGTCCAAGAGAGCGGGAGCGCGCGCGGGGAACGAGCAAAGGGGCGGACGTCAATTGACGTCCACTTGGATTTTCAGGTCCGCGCTGTAGCCGCCATTCGGCTATAGTGCGGGCCTCAAGTGGTTAAGGCCCGGTTCACATATGTGCGAATTAGATGCGGTTTTCACTGCATCCAATTTGCATGACGTGCAAGTCTGACGGTTCTCCATGGAGCTGGTTCACACATGTCCGTGGCGGCCGCAGTGCAAATTCCAAAAGGGTCCTGTGCATTTTTGGGGCCGGTTCCAGTGCAAAAATTCAGACCTGAATCGCACCTGAACCGGTGAACAGGAACGCACCGGACCCCAGGCTGCGGGCTGCACAACATACACTATATTACCAAAAGTATTGGGGCGCCTGGTTTTACACACAGATGAACTTTTACACTGAGCTGCTGGTAGCGTCCGCGGTAAAGCGATGCTAGCTTTAGCAGCACTTCAGCGCCGTTTTGGCGTCTTTTTTCACCTGCTAGCGGGGGGGGGGGGTTTCAACCGGCCAAAGAAAGGGTTAAAAGCGCCCGCAAAGCACTGCTGCCGAAGTGCTTTTCAGGCATTTCGGCAGCGCTGCCCATTCATTTCAATGGGCAGGGGCGGTGGAGGAGCGGTGTATATTGCATATATTGATTGGTCTGCACAAAAGTTATAGTTTCTACAAACTATAGTATATACAGTATACTTCAATTATGTATTTTTATTTTTTTTAACTAGTAATGGCGATGATCAGCAACTTATAACGCCCAGAGAAGCACAATTTGCCAGTGGCCGTGGCTTGGAGACCTGATCACCCTGAGGTGGCTGAGACAAGCAGGATGCACTGTATGGCAGGCATGCTTGGAAGGTTCCAGACGTGGCATGCGGCTAGGTAGTCTGGAAGGAAAATCAGAATACACCGGAAGATCAGTCAATAGCAGATTCAGGGTTCAGGCAGCAGTACGGAAGGAAACTGGGGTCATTCTTGGTAAGACAGGCAGAAGCAGAGTCGGTGAGCCAATCCAGGATCAAGCAGTGGAGCAGGCGGAAGCAGATCAGAGTACAGGCCAGGCATCAAACCAGGAGATCAGGAGAAGGAAGCCGCGTCGGTAACAGGAAGTCCAAGATCAGAATACAGAAGCACAGGGAACACTGGGGAGCTGGTGATAATCCAGCAATTCGAGAATCCCTGCAGCAGGTTTATATAGGCCAGTGAGCGCCAACATCTGTCACGAGATGCGCATGCGCACTGCCCGTTTGCGCCGTTGCGCATCTGCATGCACCCATTTGCGTCATCCGGTGTCTACGTGCACCAACGTGCCTGGAAGTTTGCCATGCTGAGTATTGGTGACATTGCCAGTCCTGTGGTAATTTCCCAGACAGCACCAAAACACCTCTATTCAGTATGAGGTTGAGGGACACATCAGAGGGCTCTGAGGGCCACAGGTTGAGCACACCTGAGTTAGTATATGACTTTAGTAGAAGTGCTAGTTTTGGCCCTTTTATATGAAATTTATTGTGGATTGTTCTTTTAATTAAAACCATAAAAAACAGCTGTACAGTACGGCTGCTATGGAATAGACGATTCTAGAACCCTGACATGACAAATTAAGATATATTTTGACATAAGCAACGTCTTCAGTGTCTGGGCCTTCGAGGCCTGTACACTTGGCAACTCGACGCTGTTGTGCGTGTCACAAGTTTAAAGAAAGAAAAACGAAGATCTCTTTATCAAAGCATGTTGTAACGTGACTGTTATTACATCTTATATTCATTGCTGCTTTAGACTGGGAAAACTTGGTTGTATGCCCAGATTTATTATTAAATATATCCCACAAAGAGCAGATAATAAGGTGTTGTCTTCCAGAATTACCTACACAACATATAGGTCAAAGGAAACATGTATAGAGTCTGTCCACAGGGAGAAGGCAGGTGACTGGCAGGTTATACCTGTCCTGGGGACGGGATTAACGAAAATACGTGTAGGTTTTGCTCAAACATGAGTATGATTGGTCGGATTGGGGTGAGATTTTAAGTATATCTTATGCCCTGTACACACAATGGGGTAGATTCATAAAGACTTACGACGGGCGTATCAGTAGATACGCCGTCGTAAGTCTGAATCCCCGCCGTCGTATATTTAAGCGTATTCTCAAACTGAGATACGCTTAAATATTGCTAAGATACGACCGGCGTAAGTCTCCTACACCGTTGTATCTTAACTGCATATTTACGCTGGCCGCTAGGGGTGTGTACGCTGATTTACGCCTAGAATATGTAAATCAGCTAGATACGCCTATTCACGAACGTACGCCCGGCCGTCGCAGTAAAGATACGCCGTTTACGTAAGGGGTTTTCAGGCGTAAAGATAAACCACCAAAAACATGGCGCAGCCAATGTTAAGTATGGACGTCGGAACGTTATTTACGTGGGGTCACAGTTAATATACATAAAACACTCCCACAGCTTCAACATTTGAATTAGGCGAGCTTACGCTAGTAACTTCGGCGGCAAAATTTTTGAAAATACCAAACTCGCCTCTCAACGTTACGGCGGCGTAGCGTATAGGAGATACGCTACGCCCGCCTAAAGGTACGTGAATCTACCCCAATCGGTTCATCCGATGAAAAAGTTCTGATGGATTTTTTCATCAGAAATCCGATGAAGCTGACTTTCATCAGTCTTGCCTACACACCATCAGTTAAAAAAACGATTGTGTCAGAACGCGGTGATGTAAAACACAACGACGTGCTGAGAAAAATTAAGTTCAATGCTTCCGAGCATTCGTCGACTTGATTCTGAGCATGCGTTGATTTTTAACCGATGGATTTCCCCACAGACAATCGTTTTTTTCTATCGGTTTTTTAACCATCAGATAATTTTAAAACAAGTTCCTAGTTTTTTCACCGATGGATAAAAAACGATAGGGCCCACACACGATCGGTTCGTCTGATGAAAACGATTCATCAAACCGTTTTCATCATACGAACCGATCGTGTGTACGCGGCATAAAGCCATATTTTTTTTGTTTTGTTTTGGATAGATTATTGAGATGTTAGAACCCCTGCCCAGGCTTTATAGCTGAAATCCTAAGAAAGCAAAGAGCTGGATATGTATCCTAAAACTAATAGGACAAGAAGTCTTTAACCACTTAAGCCCCGGACCTTTAGGTTTTGCGATTCGGCACTGCGTTGCTTTAACAGACAATTGCGCGGTCGTGCGATGTGGCTCCCAAACAAAATTGGCGTCCTTTTTTCCCCACAAATAGAGCTTTCTTTTGGTGGTATTTGATCACCTCTGCGGTTTTAATTTTTTGCGCTATAAACAAAAATAAAGCGACAATTTTGAAAAAAATTCAATATTTTTTACTTTTTGCTATAATAAATATCCCCCAAAAACATATATAAAAAAAAAATTCCTCAGTTTAGGCCGATACGTATTCTTCGACCTATTTTTGGTAAAAAAAATCGCAATAAGCGTTTATCGATTGGTTTGCGCAAAATTTATAGCGTTTACAAAATAGGGGATAGTTTTATTGCATTTTTATTAATTATTTTTTTTTTACTACTAATGGCGGCGATCAGCGATTTTTTTCATGACTGCGACATTATGGCAGACACTTCGGACAATTTTGACACATTTTTGGGACCATTGTCATTTTCACAGCAAAAAATGCATTTAAATTGCATTGTTTATTGTGAAAATGACAGTTGCAGTTTGGGAGTTAACCACAGGGGGCGCTGTAGGAGTTAGGGTTCACCTAGTGTGTGTTTACAACTGTAGGGGGGTGTGGCTGTAGGACTGACATCATCGATCGAGTCTCCCTATAAAAGGGATCACTTGATCGATACGCCGCCACAGTGAAGCACGGGGAAGCCGTGTTTACATACGGCTCTCCCCATTCTTCAGCTCCGGGGAGCGATCGCGACGGAGCGGTTATAAACGAATAGCCGCGCCGTCGTCCCGGATCGCTCCCAGAGGGAATCCGACCGCCGCATTTAGCGGGGGGGTCCCGATCGGACCCCCGACCCGCGGAAAGGCAAGGACGTACCTGTACGCCCATTTGCCTGTACGTGCCATTCTGTGGACGTATATGTACATGCGGTGGTCGTTAAGTGGTTAATGCATAGAATTCATTAAGATAAAAAACCTTCTGACTTTACAACCCCTTTAATATCGCTTTAAGAATGAAATAAATCGCATTTTCAGTCTGCGGTGCTCAGATGCAGTTTGTTCTGCTTTAAATGGTGCACAACAGTCATTATTTCCCGACATAACCTTATCCCGAAAATACCATTTCAGATTAAAATAAACCAATAAAATAAATAATTAGACATGCAATTAAAAATATAATGAACTGTGAAATCTGAGCGGGGAGAAGTAGCGGTTAGCCATGTTTACAAGATTCTAATTAATCCTTCACTTTAAAAAAGAAAATAAACAGCTGGTCACATGATTTTTGAGCCCGGGCAGGGGGTCACTCGGGAAGGATTGTATGAACTTAAAAAAAGAACTGGGAAGTAATCGGAACCTCAAGTAATACTCAAAACGTTGCTATGAGCTCATGCTAAGCTTATAAATGATACACTGGTGGTAGTAAAATTGAATATTTGAGTTATTTTGGGAATGGGAGAAGGCAGGCGATTGGTCCGTTATTAACTAAGGTGCCATAAAAGCGCCTTTAGAGCTAATTTTAAACATGGGTTTGGGATCACATCATAGTAAAAATATAAGGCTGCACGGAGAGCTGTTTTAAGCCTGTTGGATGAGATTAAATTTATGATGGCAACATAAAGTAATTTACTGAGCGCTGTAACCTCTGGATCAACTCTGACACAAGTGACACTGACACAATATATGTAAACACATGCACCGTCTGCTAGCTGGACTCAATCCAGTGTGAACTCTGAAAAAAAGTTCTTTTTTCGAAGATTGACAAATCGGAACTTTGCGTCTGCGTGTAACTTGTTAACAATTTTATAATGAAAAACAGAACTTCTGTACTGGAACGTTTGGATCAATTGTTACAGCTTACATTTCCTGGTGCAATAATCTGCAGCAGTGGCGGTGCGTTCATAAGGGGCGCATGGGCGTGCCCCCCTCTCCTGGCACTGTTCTATTACCATAGATAGATTCATGCCATGCATGAATCTATCTATGGTCGCTGCTGACACCCCCTATTCAGGTGCCTGGACCATTTTTGGACACCGGGCACCTGAATTACAGTGGCGGGAGTGTTTTTTGGAAACACCTTCTTGGGCTAGATTCAGATAGATTAGCGGATCTTTAGATCCGCGTAATCTATCTGATTTACGATCCGCTGGCGCAAATTTGAGAGGCTAGTGCAGTATTCATAAAGCACTTACCTCGAAACTTGAGCCGGCGGATCGTAACTCCCCCAGCGGAATTCAAATTCCGCAGCTAGGGGGAGTGTAGTATTTAAATCAGGCGCGTCCCCACGCCGATTTAAATGCGCATGCGCCGTCTGTGAATTTTCCCGGCGTGCATTGCTCCCAATGACGTCGCTAGGACGTCATTGGTTTCGGCGTGAACGTAAATTACGTCCATCCTTATTCGCGACCGACTTACGCAAACGACGTAAAAATTCAAAACTCGGCGCGGGAACGACGGCCATACTTAACATTGGATACGCCGCATATAGTAGGGGTAAGTATACGCCGGAAAAAGCCGAACGCAAATGACGTAAAAAAAAAGCGACGGGCGGGCGTTAGTTTCTGAATCGGCGGGAATCGGATATTATTATTATAATGCATATTCGTTGCGTAAAAAAACGAAGCGCCGGTGGAAGATTGCAGCCTAAGATCCGACGGTGTAAGCCACTTACACCTGTCGGATCTAATGGAGATCTATGCGTAACTGATTCTTATGAATCAGTCGCATAGATCCGAGCGTCGGATCTCAGAGATACGACGGCGTATCAGGAGATACGCCGTCGTATGTCTTTCTGAATCTCCCCCCTTATGCCCCTGTAGGGCGAAACATGTTGGACTACTAGCATGAGACACATACAAAAGCTCTTGCACGGTGTTGTTATTCTCCTCTATGTGATCTTTTTTATCATATGTGCTTTTGTACAATGAGACTGTATTTATTATTAAAACATTTATATTTTTATAGTACTACGATTTCTGAATGATTTCTGTGGTTCTGAATCGAATGAAATACTTTACTTGTTAATATATATTCGAATTACCCAATATGCATCCATAAAATCCCACGCCATACCCCAACATTGGGGGCTTTATATACATTTCTCTACCAGGGATAGAAATTCATTCTACTATAGTGCATGCTCTATATACTATATACATATAGGCGCGGGCGTTCGCTGTTCACTCAGCTGTGTGTTAGCAAATCAAAGGAATGTGCTTTGCTAACACTGAACCGCCTCTCAGCCAATCTGGTTGCCGGGTCTGTTACTTGTCACCTGATTAGCTGAAACATCAGGCGCTGTGATTGGACGCCTTAGAGAGGATGGAAGAAGACATGGCACACGTGCAGGACACCGCCGCTGACCCACTCCGAGACAGGTAAGTCCTGGGCAACATTTGATGGGGCACAATAGCGGCAATTGATGGCCATTACATCTAATTTCCAGGCTGCCCATTAAATCCCATTTTCAGGCTTTTCATTACATTTCATTTCCAGGCTCCCCATTACATCCCATTTCAAGGCTCCCCATTACATCCCATTTCAAGGCTCCCCATTACATCTCATTTCCAGCTCCCCATTAAATCCCATTTTCAGGTTCCCCATTACATCCCATTTCAAGGCTCCCCATTACATCCCATTTCCAGGTTCCCCATTACATCCCATTTCCAGCTCCCCATTAAATCCCATTTTCAGGTTACCCATTACATCCCATTTCCAGGCTCCCCATTACATCCCATTTCAAGGCTCCCCATTACATCCCATTTTCAGGTTCCCATTACATCCCATTTCCAGCTCCCCATTAAATCCCATTTTCAGGTTCCCCATTACATCCCATTTCTAGGCTCCCCATTAAATCCCATTTTCAGGTTCCCCATTTCATCCCATTTCTAGGCTGCCCATTACATCCCATTTCCAGATTCCCCGTTACATCCCATTTCAAGGCTCCCCATTACATCCCATTTTCAGGTTCCCATTACATCCCATTTCCAGCTCTCGATTAAATCTCATTTTCAGGTTCCCCATTACATCCAATTTCTAGGCTCCCCATTACATCCCATTTCCAGGTTCCCCATTACATCCCATTTCCAGGTTCCCCATTACATCCCATTTCTAGGCTCCCCATTACATCCCATTTCCAGGTTCCCCATTACATCCCATTTCCAGGCTGCCCATTACATCCCATTTCCAGGTTCCCCATTACATCCCATTTCCAGGCTCCCCATTACATCCCATTTCCAGGTTCCCCATTACATCCCATTTTCAGGTTCCCCATTACATTCCATTTCCAGGTTCCCCATTACATCCCATGTTCAGGTTCCCCATTAAATCTCATGTTTCAGGTTCTCCATTAAACATAATTTCCAGGTTCTACATATCATTTCACCCATCCTGCTGAAAGTCATACATATTGTTGCAATGAGCTGTACTTGGATTAACAGATTCTTTCTCCTGTCTCATGTGTTATTATTTTATGTGTGTGGTTTGGAATTAACGCAACTAAACAACTTCCAAGAAAATGACTTCATTCAGCAAGGTTTGCCAACAGAAACGTTTCCCGTCAAAACGCGAAGGATTTCACCATCATTCACACTGTTGAGGTTTCATTGGCTGTTTGGTGTGATAAGAAAGTGAACTGGGAGTTATCATATCCTCTCATTATTTCACTACGAGATAACCAGTGAGTCGCAGAAGTAGAGCCATATTGTTCTTGAATTCCTCTCTTGACATTTTTGTGCTACTCCTTTCCTGCTTCTCCATGCTGACAGATGCAATGGCCAACCTCATACAGACTTATGTAATACAGCAGTGGTTCTCAACCTTCCTAGTGCCGTGACCCCTTGATAAAAGTTCCCACGTTGTGGGGACCCCTAACCAAAAAAATCATTTTCGTAGCGTGGGTTGTCAGCACCCAAGGCCTGACAAGTAATTTGTGCCCCTAACCCACGGACATTTAGCGCTCCCTGAGTCCCTTTCACTTGTACACTATTAAAACCCCTTATTGTACATTTTTGAATGTGCCACTCTTTCTTTGTTCTCCCTTCTTTCCCTTTTTTCTCTCTCTATCCTAATTTGTTTCCCCCCCATCCCTCCAGGGACAGCCCTGCTGGGAAGCCACCAAAAAGGCTGGGAGAGCAGTGTGGGCTTCAGGAACAGCCCAGGATTTGGGGACCCCTGGCAAATCGTCATTCGACCCCCGAGGGGGTCCCAACCCCCAGGTTGAGAACCACTGTAATACAGCAATACAAAAAGTGATGACGATGTCCAAAGAGTCCTAACATGTAAGACCCCTTGCACACTGGGCCATCTAGGTGCGTTTCAGTGCACCTGGCTGGCCGGCCTGCAGCCTGCATCTGGATGTCCTCTTTTACAACGTGGTACCAGTGTTTAGAGTCCTATGCATTCAGGAACAACATAATAAGGCAATGCATATGTCTTGCAGCACCTAACTGCATTGCAGTTTTATTTAACATGTTGTGGAATGTGTGATTTCAATGGACTGCCTTAATGCAATGCATGTTAATAGTTGACATAACAAACCGCACAGATATAAATTGGCCCTTGTTTTGCTGGCTTATAGGTAACTTTGCATTTTACACAAACGAGTTGCTGTTTCTACAGATCCTAGTGAGTGCAGAACAGAAAATTCTCAGGGAAAAGCACATGCAGCTGTCCTGTCTATTTCTGCCTTGGAGCAGGATATTTGTCACTACAGGGAGAATTAAAGTGGAACCCCACCTTAAAGCGGAAGTTCAGCCTAAATCTAAAGGGGCAGATCCACGTAGAACGGCGCATATATCAGCCGGGCGTAGTGTATCTAAGATACACTACGCCGCCGTAACTTATTTTTTTCGAATCCTCAAAGAATTTGTGTCGTAAGTTACGGCGGCGTAGTGTATCTTTGGCGGCGTAAGGGCGCGGAATTCAAATGGATGTGATGGGGGCGTGTTTTATGTAAATACGTCATGACCCGACGTAAACAGCGTTTTTTTTGAACGGCGCATGCGCCGTCCGTGGGGGTATCCCAGTGCGCATGCTCGAAAATAAACCGGAACAAGCCAATGCTGCCGGCGGTGACGTCATTCTACGCAAATCCCTATTTGCGAACGACTTACGCAAACGACGTAAAAAAATCTAAATTCGACACGGGAACGACGGCCATACTTAACATTGAGTATGCTTCATAATAGCAGGGGTAACTATACGCCGGAAAAAGCCGAACGCAAACGACGTAAAAAAATGCGCCGGCCGGACGTACGTTCGTGGATCGCCGTAACTAGCTAATTTGCATACTCGATGCGAAATTCGACGGAAACGCCACCTAGCGGCCGGCGGAAAAATGCATCTACGATCCGACGGCGTACTAAGACGTACGCCTGTCGGATCGATCCGAGATGCAGTCGTATCTTGTTTTGTAGATACAAAACAAAGATACGACGTAGGAAATTTAAAATGACGCGGCGTATCAATAGATACGCTGGCGTAATTCTTTTGTGGATCTGCCCCAAAATCTCTAAGGCTCAGTTCACATAGGTGCGATGCGGGAAAGCTGCAAATCCACTGCGGGTTCCCGCATCGCACCTGACTCGCAAGGCAGCTCACACTGCCTTATGTGAACTGCTGCGGGAGTCAATACAAAGTTAATGACACTCCCAGATTGGGTCTCATACCACAGTGCGAACTATCAATTTGCACATGAATCGGATCGCATTCTGATTCAGGAGCGGACCAAAAAAAGGGTACTGCAGGACTTTGGTTGGAACGCATTGCAAATTCAGCCATACAAAACCCAATGATAATGGGGTACTTTGATGTACTTTGATGCAGTAAGTGGGCTTAGCACTATATGACCCTATAGTGTGACCAAATCCCCATATTTTTGAATATGTTCAGGTGTTTTTAAATAGCCTTGCAGGATAAATGTCATTTTTCTATGTGTGCGCTGTAACCTATTTTGTACTGTTTGTTGGTCTTTTACCGTAACAGCAACATCTTAAATGTAAACGCATTGTAGGGTGTGCCCCCAAGTATGATTTTGTATACAATCTGTATGGCTGAATTCACATTGCACAGACATTGCATGTGATTTGCACTAAAATGCGAAGCGAATCACATGCGAGGTCGCACAGTAAACCGAGCCTAAGGCTGGATTTACACCTATGCATTTTTTTGTGCTTTTTTCATTTTGCAGATTTGCACTACAGAACGTGTTCCACCATGTTAAATGAACTGAAGAGCAAATCTGAAAAATGCAAAAAGCACTAAGGGCCTGATCCACAAAAGGGATACGCCGGCGTATCTACTGATACGCCGTCGTATTCCTGTTTCTATCTTTGGAACTGATCCACAGAATCAGTTTCTCATAGATAGGCAGAAGATCTGACATGTGTAAGGGACTTACACTGACGGATCTTAGGATGCAGTTCCGCATCCGCCGCTGGGGGCATTTCTCGTCGAAATCCAGCGTCGGGTATGCAAATTAGCACTTACGGAGATCCACGAAGCTTTTACGCTTCGTTTTTTCTCCGTAAGTATTAGTTTGCCGTCGCAAAATTAGGGCTGCTTTTACAAAGTGTAAAGTTAGTACACCATGTAAAAGTAGACCCTTCTTTCCCGCGACGCTGTCAAATTTTTTTTTTTATTTTTTTTTTCCCCGCCGCATCTCTTTTTTTTCCCGACGCAACTTTTTTTACCCGGCGCGATTCACAAAACTCGGCGTAACGTAATTTTGGGCAATGCACGTCGGGAAAATCGCGTCGGGAGCATGCGCAGTATGTCCGGCGCAGGAGCGCGCCTAATTTAAATGGGACTCGCCCCATTAGATTGGGCACGCCTTGCGCCGGCCGGATTTAAGTTACACCGCAGAAAATTTCTAGGTAAGTGCTTTGTGGATCGGGCACTTAGGTAGAAATTTTCCGGCGGTGTAACTTAAATCCGAATATTTAAGTTACACCCGCTGGCTGTGGATCTGGCCCTAAAACTGCACAGGTGTGAATCCAGCCTAAATCTGCTTGCAGCCACATTCTAAAGCCCCATACACACGGTCGTACTTTTGGCCAACCAACTTCAAAATCCGCAACTTTTCGCATTTGTCCGACCGTGTGTACGTTCCATCGGACAAACTTTTTTGGCTTTCATCGGACAAAAGGTTGGGTCTGCAAACGGACCAACTTTACGTCAACAAAAGTCCGATGGTGCAAAGTCCGACCGTGTGTACAGCAAACAATCGGACTTTTGTACAAAGTACAAATGCGCATGCTCAGAAGTCAAGAGCAGCCGGAAGCCTTCTGTCTAGTAAAACTAGCATTCGTATTTGAAAAAGCACATTTGTGACGCGGCAAGTTTCGAAATCTAGAAAAGCACTCACACGAAACGTCAACTTACTATAGAGTAGCTGAAGGAACGCAATGGGTGACGTCGGAGAATTGAACTTCCTCTTTTAAACGCTAGGCAGTACGTTAAAACGTCACTACGTTCGTGTTGGTTGCCGAAAAAGTCCGAGCGTGTGTATGCTATGGGTGTGATCGGACAAATCAATTAGGACAAAAATCCAAGGGAAATTTTGTTGGATGTCCGACCGTGTGTACGAGCCTTTAGACTAATCATTCTAGCCCTGCAAAGCAGGGCAACATTGTTTAGTTGCATTATAGACAAAGTACCTCTTCTAATAACATTAAAAACACTTGCCAAAATGTTTTCATTACTTTTGGTGATCAATAAGGGAAAATAATTTTTAATAACTATCAGTGACTTTACTGGAGAGATTTCTCTGTATTTCCTGTTCCAATGACACCTATCTCCCAAATGGGGACACAAATGTAATTTCAGCCTGCAAGAAATGGTAACCCATCCCCACTCTATCCAATACACATACAACAAAGTTAAAGTATAAGTTCATCCTAAAACTAAAATCTCGAAATCTACTTGCAGCCACATTGCAAGACTAACCCTGTGAAGCAAAACTCGCTATACATACCCTTTTCTGAATTCGCTCCCGCCTGGTTCCCGGCTTCTGTGTGTGGGAGTGTGCAGGAGAGGCAGCCAACAATGGAAGCCCCATAGTAAGTCTATGGGTGATGTCACTTACCATTCATTTCACAGCCGTTGTCCGCTGTCTCCTGCACAGAGCTTCCGCCGATGAAGACTGGACCGGAGCGGCTTCAGAAAGGGTATGTATAGTGATTTTTGCTCCATCATTGGTGTCAGTGGAAGGAATAGTGCCTCATTGTTGGTGTCAGTAGAGGGAATAGTGCCCCATTCTTGGTGTCAGTGTGAGGAATAGTGTGAAGCCTCGTACACACGACTGAGGAACTCGACGGGCGAAACACATCGTTTTCCTCGTCGAGTTCCATGTTAGGCTGTCGAGGATCTCGACAAGGCAAGTTTCTCCATTCCCGTCGAGGAAAAAGAAGACATGCTCTCTTTTTGGCTCGAGGGGATTCCTCAACAGTTTCCTCGTTGAAAAATGTACACACGACCGGTTTCCTCTGCAAAAAAAAAATCCCAGCAAGTTTCTTGCTGGTTTTTGCCGAGAAACTCGGTCGTGTGTACGAGGCCTCAGGAATAGTGCCCCATCGTTGGTCAGTGGCAAGAAATATCCCATATTGTTGGTGTCAGTGAAAGCAATAGTGTCCCGAAGGCCAGATAAAGGAAATCGAACAGCCAAAACAAAGGGGGAAGCAGTCAAGCCTGCAGCCAGTGGGACTCTGATCAGTCCAAAGCAATCAACAACTGGTCCACTGATTACAGAGAAGCTCAAAAAGAACTAAATTTACGTGACAGCCTAGCACCTAACTACTTCAACATTCCCAAAAGAGTACAGGGCTATGATGTGCAAGGAGGGAGGGGGATATTCTAGGGAATTGACTCTTACTGGAATAGTCATGTTTTCTATAAACTTTAAGAGCATATTGCAAGTAAAAAATAATAATGTATGGAAACCAAAAACACTGCAGGAAAGCATTTAAAATTGTTGATTTTTCTGTGCTTTTTACAGGTACCCAGAATTTTTTAAGCAGGTGACAGGGTCTCTTTTTAGATCGATATGTGTTCATAGTCTTAGGTAAAAGTAAGCAATGCACCAATTCAAACCTACAGAGGTCAGGAACAGCAGCCACACTATAGACCCATTTAGATCATAGAGCTTGATGCAATTGGCATTGCTAAGGCCATGAATGCGTATAGATTGCACTGCTCCATTCCAAATAATTAGCATGGTTTAGGAAAGGAATGCTCATGGCAACAGCCCACATTGTATGTTCCTCTGTTGACCCCAAATCCCTCAGTCCTTTCAAGTCTGATGAATAGAACTGTATATATAAACATACTATTTGCTTGCCAACTACGTGGGTGTAAACCTTAGGAGAATAATGACATTCAGTTTGCTAATCCACTGTGTATGATAAACCATGGCAGTTTTCTTTTTTTCATAAAATACTGTTTTCACATTTTATTCATCTTTTATTACATCTCAATGTTGCTGGCCACTTGCAGCCTCTTTGCTGCCTCGTCCTTCCTACAGGCAAGTGAGGCCCGGAGTAAAAAGCCAGAAGACAATAACGTAGGGCCGGGCATGACTGTGGGGAGGTAGGACAAGAAAGGGTTAAGAAGGATGTAAGCTGATTGGTGGAAAGAAAATGCAGGGACTTGCAGTGAGGGGAGGAGCATTATAAAAGGGGGAGGCGTGGACCAGGGAGGAAAGTGCGGGAAGCAAAGACCAGAGGAGGCAGGTTTTTTCTCTCTGCTCCTGGTCTGTTGGATAGTGCGATGGATATTGACCTGATTTTTGCAAGGCTACGGGCGGCGGCCGCGTCTCGGGACCCCGGATGGCTGGAGGAGCAAGTCGGTGGTCTGCTGAGGGAAGAAGCGGGTGGGTCCCAGGAGACAGAAGCGTGGCTGCCTCGCGCTCGGAGGTCCAGGGCCCCGGAGCGTTACTCGCCCAGCCCTACGGTGAGAGCTCAGCGCCCAGTTAGGAGCCCCCATGTGGACCCGGCGCCCCCCCCGGCCAAGCGCGCCAATGCTTCGGCGGGGGGTGAGGCGGACCGGAATCCTCGCCGTCGGCGGAGCTCGGTGGGCGGGGCTACGGGTCACGATGGCGCCCGTTCCTCGCCTGCCCGTCGGGGACACAGGGATCGTTCGGTCTCCCCCTCTAGCCCAGGGACATCGAGGGGGGGGACTCGGCGTGGGAGTAGCAGGGATTCGACCGGCGGGCTGGATTCCCATGCGGCCGCCGGTTCCCGGAGGGGAGGGGGGTCGGACCCCCCCTTGCAGGAAGATGGAGGGCCGGGGCCTAGTCAGGGCCCTGGGAGAGGAGATGGGCAGTCCGCCCCGACGACAGCCGGGTCACAACCTAGAGGTCGCCCGGCGCTTAGGCCAGGGTCTGCGACCCCCAGGCATGGTCCGCCTGGGGGGTTGACTTCGTCTCGGACGCCGGCTTCAGAAGACAGGTCGGAGGGCGAAGTCTCAGAGTCGGACGGAGAGGAGCCCGCGGTGGCGTCGCCGGCGGTGATCGGGCCTGCTAGGGCTGTGGGAGACGCATCCAGCCGACACGGTAAGCACTCTAATTCTATGGAAGGGGATGTAGCTGCTGTTTTGTGTAGATTGTTGGGGGTTGGGGGTGGGGCAATGGGGGTTTCTGGGGGGGGTGTCATGTCAGGGGGGAGTGGGCAGCCTGCCCAGCCCCCACCCCCCGCTGCTGGCCCTGGGGTGGCGGGCGTTCCGCCTGCTGTGCCGGGGACACCGGCGGGCCTAGGGGAATTTTTCAGGGGACTGCGGGATCTTGTGCAGAGGTTTTCTGGGGGGCTACAACCATATCCACAGGTGGCGCCGTGGGTGGGGGGAGGGGCGGGGGCTGCAGCGGCAGCACCCCCCGCGGTGGTGGCGGACGTCCCCCTCACCGGGGGGTCGGGGCCGGTTCCGGATAGCAGCACAGGAGGGGATAAGGCGGGGGGGACAAGCCAGCGGTGGTCAGATCTGATGTGGTGCGCATAGCTGACGCTGCGAAAGGCGAAGTCTACGTTTGTTATGAGGGTCCGCTTGGGGTGCATTTGAAACAGGAGGTGCGGGACAAGATCGTAAAAGGTGAGTACGTGGAAATCTTCTCCCTCCTTCCTTTGGAGAAGTTCAATCTGGATAGAGTGAAGCCGGATGACTCCAAAAAGGAGGATGAGGAGAAGAGGAGGTACAGGCTGATCCCGCGCACTTTTGTGAACTGGCTACAGGCCTTTGCCATTATGGCCAGCGTCATAGGGGAGAAGAATCCGGAGCATTGCTCCGGGTTGTTCTGCTATATGGACGCGATTGGGGAGGCTCATCGGGTTTATGGGGGGACGGGTTGGCTGCGTTATGACGAGCAATTTCGTCAGCGCAGGGCGGTGCGCCCATCTCTCAGGTGGGACCACAAGGATATCAGTCTGTGGATGCGCATGATGTCGGCTCCACGGGAGCCGAACCAGTTTTTTTCGGGGGGGGGCCGGAGGTACATCCACCTCGGGACCGCCGGCCGGAAAAAAGTGGGGGTTATGCTGGAAGTTCAACGAGGGTTCCTGCACATATGGAGGAACCTGTCGTTTCCGTCACGAGTGTTCAGGGTGTGGGGGGAGCCATCCGTTGTCACGATGTTTTAAAAAAGGGAAGCGAACAGGGGAAGCTGGGAACAAGAGGGATGACTCCGGTGAAGTGGGAAAGGATGCGTCCTTTCCTAAATAGGTAATCAGACAGGGCGGCAGCTGCGCTGCTTGCCTCCGGATTCTCGGTGGGTTTTACCATTCCGTGCGCATTGTCAGAGGTGCCACCTTTGGCTAAGAATTTGCGTTCGGCTCTTGAGAACCCGGGGGTAGTGTCAGACAAGTTGGCCAAGGAGGTGGAATTGGGTAGGATGGGGGGGCCGTTCGAGGAGGTGCCTTTGCCCAGGCTGGTGGTGTCGCCCCTGGGAGTGGTGCCCAAAAAAGAGCCGAACAAGTTCCGCCTCATTCACCATTTGTCCTTCCCAAAAGGGGGATCGGTGAATGACGCGATTGACCCAGAGGCTTGTACGGTGTCGTACACGTCTTTCGACGCGGCAGTGCAGTGGGTCAGGCGCTATGGGGAGGGAGCGCTCATGGCAAAATCGGACATTGAGGCTGCATTTCGTTTGCTGCCGGTACACCCGGACAGTTTTTGGCTGTTGGGTTGCCGGTGGCAGGGGAAGTATTATGTAGACCAGTGTTTGCCCATGGGGTGCTCCATCTCGTGCGCCTTGTTCGAGAAGTTCAGTTCTTTCTTGGAATGGGTAGTTAGGGACGTGGCAGGGGTAAATTCTGTCATCCACTACCTGGATGATTTTCTGTGCGTTGGACCCCCGGCTTCCAGGGTTTGCGCGACATTGCTGGCAACATTGCAGCATGTGGCGGAAAGGTTTGGAGTGCCGCTGGCGGCAGATAAGACGAAGGGTCCAACTACAGAATTGAGTTTCTTAGGGATTGTGATAGACTCGGTGGCCATGGAGTGTAGGTTACCTGTGGAGAAGGTGGACAATCTCCGGCTGGAGATAAAAGGTATGTTGGGGCGCCAAAAAGTACAGTTGAGGGCACTGCAATCCCTGCTGGGCAAATTGAATTTTGCCTGCCGCATCATCCCTATGGGACGGGTGTTTAGCCGACGGCTGTCGGCGGCTACGGCGGGGGTTAAAGTGCCAACGCATTTTGTAAGACTGACAAGGGAGCTACAGGCGGATTTGCGGGTGTGGCATTCGTTTCTGGAGGACTACAATGGCCGGTCCTTGTGGATGGAAGGCCCGGTGAGTAACTTCGATTTGGACCTGGTCACTGACGCGGCGGGATCTACGGGTTACGGGGCGTTTTTCAAAGGGCACTGGAGTGCGGAGGGGTGGCCGGCGGAGTGGGTCACGGGAGGGTTGGTGAAGAACCTGGTATTGCTGGAATTATTCCCGGTGGTGGTGGCAATGGAATTGTGGGGGGAATGTTGCAGGAATATGAAGATCAGGCTAAACTGTGACAACATGGGGGTGGTACAGGTCATCAATCGGATCACCGCTTCTTCTTTGCCGGTGGTGCGGTTGCTGCGCCATTTGGTGTTGAGATGCCTGCAATGGAACATATTTATGTATGCGGTGCATATTCCGGGTGTGGACAACAAGCTGGCTGACGCGCTGTCTCGCTTTCAGTGGGACAAGTTCAGAGAGTTGGCCCCGCACGCGGACAGAGAAGGGGTCCCCTGCCCGGGGTGGATGTGGGGGATTGTTTCGGAATCGCCGCCACATGGATCAGGCGCTCGGTGAGTGGGCCTACATGGGCGGCGTACGCCAAGGTCTGGAAGGAGTGGGACATTTTCAGGCGCATTTCAGAAGACAAGCCAGGTGATGCCGAAATGGGTTTGTTGGTACTGTACTTTGCGGCTAGACACATGGAAGGGGGCGGGTCGGTTTCCGCGCTGGACAAAAAGTTGGCGGCACTGGCCTTTTTATTTAAGCTGCAGGGCAGGTTGGATTTTACAAAGTCATTTTGGGTAAAACAAGCGGTAAAAGGGTACAGGAAGGGGAACAGGAGCAGGGATACGAGGAGACCGGTGTCATTCGGGGTGTTGCAGGCGATTTGTGGGGTGCTGTCGGAGGTATGCTCTGGTGAGTATGAGGTTATTTTGTTTAGGGCAGTGTTCACTATCGCGTTTTTTGGGGCGTTCCGGGTGGGTGAATTAGTTAGCCCCTCAAAAACAGTTGGGGGAGGGTTGTGGTTCACAGACGTACAAGTGGGGGAAGGTAGAATGGTGTTGAGGTTGCGCAGGTCTAAAACGGATCAGGTCGGAAAAGGGGTGGACGTGTTTTTATACGCGCTACACGGGTCAGGGGTTTGCCCGGTGAAGGTGATGAGGGAGTTTTTGGCCATACGCCCGGGGCTGGGAGGGCCCCTGCTACTGCATGCGGACGGGTCGTTCGTGTCCAAGTTTCAATTCACGGCAGTGTTCAGGAAATGCCTAAGGGCAGCTGGGTTCGATGAAAAGCAATTCGCTTCACACTCCTTCCGCATCGGGGCGGCTACTGAGGCGGCTCGGTGCGGGTTGGATGAGGCGGCAGTGAAACGTATCGGCAGGTGGGAATCAAAGAGGTTCAGGTCATACGTTAGACCACATATGGTGACGGAGTAAAAAAGGTATCGGAAGGTGGGAGGTGGTGCATGTGGAAGGTGTTACATGATGCTGTTCACTCAATTTTGTTGTTTGTCTTTTCAGATGGTGGCCTCGTTTGGATCTTGGGGCACTCATATGTGTATTGGGGGGCCAGAAGGGCGGAAGCTAGGCCAGAGGGCAAGCAGCTGGGATTCCCTAGGGGAGAGGCCAGGATACGGTGGTTGGGCATTAGGGGGATGGGATGGGGCAGGGTGCTGCCAGAGGTGCAGCACTATGCCCGATTGGACCGTCCTCCTGATGTGTTAGTCCTCCATGTAGGGGGGAACGATTTAGGAATTAGGCCCATCGGGGACTTGATCACGGCCGTTAAGGCGGATGTATTGACCTTTCGCGCGGCCTATCCGGGAATGCTACTGGTTTGGTCCGACATAATCGCTCGGACCACTTGGCGCATGACTAGATCGGTATTTAGGCTGAACAAAGGGCGGATCAAGGTTAATAAGGTGATTGGGCGTTTTGTGGTAAGACATGGGGGGCTAGTGGTAAGACACTTGGAGTTGGAGGATAATGTAGGCTTATACCTCAGTAAGGATGGTGTTCATTTATCTGATGTGGGGATGGAGCTGTGGTTTTTGGATCTGCAGGAGGGAATACAGAGGGCCCTGCGGGTGTGGAGGGGCCCGTAAGGGTAAGGCGTTACCCTTTCGGGCTGTGGCGGTGTTCGGTGGTCTTTGATGGTGGCAGTACAGACGGGATGAAAATGGTGGTGGGCTCATCGGTGGGATGGGACCCTTATGGGGGATTATTCCAGTGGAACGGTGTCTGCTGGAATACGGGTATAGTTGCACTGCGGTGGGAAAAGGTTCGTCTCCGAGCTGGGTCGGCTGGGGGCCGGTTATGGTTATGGTTTCCGCAGTGTAAGGTTAAATAAAGGAGGTTTAAGCCGGGTACCGTCAAAGACCAATAGGCTGGGTTACTATTATTAAAAGTGGTTATTAAAGTGTTAAAGGAAAAGTTTTGTTGATTTAAGTATTTTATTTAATATTTATTTAATATTATTTTGTGGTAAAATAAAAATTTTGGCTGTCGTGGCCAAATTTAACTCCAACTACTTGTGTCTCTCGTTTATATATTAATAGGGGGTCAAGGTAATGGTAACATTGTGGTTGGTTTTTGGGGGGTAATTGGGCTATCCGAATTACACTGGTCATGCACTCTGCATGTCGTTCCTCAAGTTAGGCTTTCTGATGGGGACAGTGCATCTTGCCTGGGTAATGCGTGTTGAAATGGTTTTGTGTAAGCCTCCATCCAGGGGTTGCTGGCAAAGGGCTGTGCCACCCCAGATTTTTAGTTGTGTCCCCCCCCCCTTTTCCAGGTCTCTGAGGATTCATCCACTGATCCATAAGCCAATCTGATGGTGAAACTTGATGTAGGGAGGCATTGATGGGGGCAAGTGTAAGAGGGCACACAGAGGGGGCAATTGCTGTTAGAGTAAGGTGACCAGATTTCTTAAATGAAATCCAGGGACATATATATTTTTTTTTTATTGGCAAATGGTAAACTATTTTATACACATATTTTTCTCAAATTATATATGAAATTTGCACTTGATTCCTACACTGACCTACCTGACTACTACACTGATCTACCTGATTCCTACACTGACCACTACACTGACCTACCTGACTACTACACTGATCTACCTGATTCCTACACTGACCACTACACTGACCTACCTGATTCCTATACTGACCACTACACTGACCTACCTGATTGCTACACTGACAACTACACTGACCTACCTGATTCTTACACTGACCTACCTGTTTCCTACACTGACCACTACACTAACCTACCTAATTCCTACACTGACCACTACACTGACCTTCATGATCACTACAATAACCTAACTTATCTCTACACTAACCTTCCTGATTCCTACACTGACCACTACCCTAACCTACGTTATCCCTACACTGACCTACCTGATTCCTTCACTGACCACTACACTAACCTACCTGATTCCTACACTAACCTACCTGATTCCTTCACTGACCGCTACATGAACCTACCTGATTCCTACACTGATCTACCTGATTCCTATACTGACTACTACACTGACCTACCTGATTCCCATACTGACCACTACACTGACCTTCCCGAGTTCTATACCAACCACTACAGTGACCTACCTGATTCCTGCATTACTCACCCCGACCCCCCGCCCCCCTACATGAACAGTGTAGATCGGTTGATTTTGCTCACCTCCATGATAATCTATCAGAGCAGGGCTCTCCCCAGCACCCGACACCCAGCCGCTCCTCAGAATCCCCTGCCAAGAGCTTCTTCAATAGCCGCCGTATGCTCTGCAACGCCCCTCCCCTCTGATGTTCTCGCACACACTCGGGCCGCCTGCCCGAGTGTGTCCGAGGGATTATGGGGGACAGGGCGGGGGGCAACAGCACACTTGGGGGGCACAGTAATGATTTTGCACCCCCCAAATGTTGCATCCGGGGTGAGAGTACCATATGCCCCCCCTCCATGCCACTGCAATCTGGGGACAGACTGGCTCCGGGGACAGTGTCCTCAATCCGGGGACTGTCCCTGGAAACTGGGGATGTCTGGTCACCCTATGTTAGAGGGCACTCTGGTGGGGATTTTTGATTGAATCTCTGATGTAAAAGGTGCTCTGATAGGGCCACCTGATATGGGGCACAAGTTATGTTTATTCGTCCTAATCTAAGGACAACCTAATACATACTAATGTTCCCTGATCACATGATCTCTTCTCTTAGCTGCATAAGGGGCTTCCCAGATAGCAAGCAATTGTACTGCAAGCTTAAAAATGACTTGATAAGCTATTGCTAGACTTGCCAGGCTTCACAATTTTGTAGTCATGCAAGTCCACATTGCATTGCATGATCAACTTTCTTTGAAAACATTCTGCAATTCTGCTGAAGTTCTAGTTCGGTTATGTTGTACAATAGTCATCCCACCACAGGGGGCACTGTGGTGGAATGTTCATGCTGTAGACATGCAGAGCTCTTGCTGTGGACTCACCCATGGCTGTCTTTAAAGCAGGGCAAAAGGGGAAGCTGCCCCAGGCCCAGTCATTGTTGTGGGGCCCAAAGCAGCTTCCCCTTGAGCCTACACTGCCTTAAAATAGTTGACAAGTGTAGTTGGGGGGCCCAAGAAAATGTTTGCCCAGGGTCTAATCAATATTAAAGACGGCCCTGTCACTCACCACTGCATTTTTTTCATTTTGCTCTTGCTAGAGACTTTCCACACAAATTTCCTACAAATTGGAAAACTGTCAACTAGAACTTGTGCGTCAAGTGCTCTGCAAGTGTACAACTTGCCAATAAAAATGTGCAGCAAGTTAATAGGACTTACAATCTAACACTGCCATAAATTTGTGCCAAGTTATCCTTGCTATTTGGGTAGGAGAGCAGGGGGTGGAGAAGGCAGCACACTGATCTTCCCAGTGATTGGCTATGTAGGGGGGCATGTAAACAGAAGTCTTGTCCACTGGAGGACAGGCAGGTTGTTCTCCCAGCACAGTCAGAAAACTGACCACACTGGGGTAGATGCTCTCATGCCTAGTGTGGTCAGTTGCCGTAGGAAAGTAGAGGGACTGGTAGGATCACCAGGTATTTCACACAAAGGAAGCAATATAAAAAGAACAGGATACTTTTTAACACAAGCATGTAATAACACATACAAATCCTGTATAATAATAATACACATAGGAATAGTAAAGGTTGGAGATCATATTTGTAGTGCCTGGTTACTTCTAAGAACCGGTGCTAATTTAAATTTAGAGGGGGTCAGAGAGTTACTTGGCTCTAACCCGGCTGATGTGTTCAAATTTGGGTCTCTGTCTCAGCTTGGCTGTGCTGTGGGCTCATTCTGTCGCTTCTGGGGTGCTGATCTCACCCCAGGACGATAGGTGGCAGCAGTGGAGTCGAGGTTTGGGTGATTTTCCCCAGCAGCCAATCAGGAGGGGTTTTCCTCGCTGTGCATGCTGCGGTGGGGTATTTATGAGGCAGACGCCATTGGTCTGGGTCTTCTTCCAGTGTGGCACCCACCTTCAGGGTGACCATATCACGGCGCCCCAGCAAAATGGCCTTCCAGGCCGGGGTGCATGTGCCACGCAGTGTTCCTGGTTCCGGGACCACGTTGGTCCGGAACATTTGAGCTGTAGCGGGGCACCAGTAATCGACTGGGTCCCTACTCCTAAGAAGATCCCAAGCGTTGTTCCCTTGAGAGGAGGCTGTGCGGTGGGGAGTCCGCCTGAGGAGAGCCTAGAGAGGCTGGCAATCCAATAGGGTCTCGACCATCCACCGGGGATCAAGGTAACCGGCTAGACGTTGGTCATCTATCAGTCGGTAACCTAATTGCAGACTACCTGAAGGAGATCCAGGCGTAAGGCCTATTAAGGAGGATTATCTCCGCTATCTCAATTCTAAGAATGGTCTGTGGCAGAGACTTTTTCAGAGTGATACTCTGGCTGCCAGGTCAGTGAGAGAGGCCTGTCCGGGTACACTATACCCACTCAGGCCGGAGTGGCGAAAGAAACATGCTACACGTGGGAGCAGGACTGTTTCCCTATTGCTACGCCTGAATCTGCTATTTCTCCTGAATCTTTACTCTTCACCACAAGTTTTATTGTTTTTACCCGGCTGGGTAATAAAGAGCACAAAAAAAGTCACCTGTCGTGGACATTCCGTTACTACTACTTTCCCAATACACCCCTAGACGGCGGAGGAGCCATGAGGTAACATGCCACCCAAAACAAACCAGCAGCTCCTTCTGGGGTAGTGCTACATATTCTTTAAAGCTCCACTTTAAAAAGAAATAAGGTCTAAATTGTCGGATTTCTAGAATGCTAGGCAATACATGTTGTTAACAAATTCTTATTTTTTTTGTTTTCTGAATGAATGACTGGCAACACACAGTAACATTGGTGCTAACTGGTACTAAGAGCATGGTGGTCTGATTAAAAAACTCATAGATCATTTCTGTAATGCAAAAACAGAGTTCCAATATTGGATGTTATCTACAAGAAAAATACAAATTTAGGTATGGAAGCCCCTATCAGGAAAGGTGGGAATGGGGGGGGTGGGCTATAGTATGAGAGTATAGTATCAGTTTCTGCTTGTCATCATTCTATAGGCATTGTCATGAGTGAATTTATCTACAATGCAACATTAAAATGTAACTCCAGTTAAAGTAGAACTAAATTCAAAGGCCCGGATTCTCAGAGGACTTACGACGGCGTAGCGCCATGTACGCCGTCGTAAGTCCGAATCCGACCCGTCGTATCTATGCGCCTGATTCTTAGAATCAGTTACGCATAGATATCCATTAGATCCGACAGGCGTAAGTCTCTTATGCCGTCGGATCTAAACTGCATTTTTTTTTTGACCGCTAGGTAGCGCTTCCGTCGAATTCCGCGTCGATTATGCAACTTAGCTAGATACACGAATTCCCGAACGTACGCGCGGCCGACGCAGTAAAGTTACAAAGTTTACGTTAGGCTTTTCCCGGCGTATAGTTGCCCCTGCTATATGAGGCGCAGCCAATGTTAAGTATGGCCGTCGTTCCCGCGTCGAAATTTGAAAAAGTTACGTCGTTTGCGTAAGTCGTCCGTGAATGGGTCTGGACGTCATTTACGTTTACGTCGAAACCAATGACGTCCTTGCGGCGTACTTTGGAGCAGTGCACACTGGGAAATTCCACGGACGGCGCATGTGCCGTTCCGCAAAAACGTCAATCACGTTGGGTCACAGTAGTTTTACATAAAACACGCCCCCCTGATCCAAATTTGAATTAGGCGGGCTTACGCCGGCCGATTTACGCTACGCCGCTGCAACTTACGAAGCAAGTGCTTTGAGAATACAGCACTTGCCCGTGTAAGTTGCGGAGGCGTAACGTAAATCAGATACGTTACGCCTGCCCAAAATTGCGCGGAGGTAAGAGAATCTGGCCCAAAGTCTTTTCTATTTTGGTTAGAGTATGGGGGGGTTATTGCAGGCTTTTTTTTTTTTTTTTTTTTTGCCATCTGTCTCCTATTGAGGAGATTTCCCTTAATTTCCTGTCCTATAGCCAATACAGGAAGTGAAAGGTAATCTCTCCAAGGTGAGGAAATCCCTGGATGTCACCAGATCTAGTGTTCCTGTTGGAAGATTTCCCTTCTATTCCTGTTCTTGAGACAGCCCAGAAATTGTGATTTTCCCTCTTTATCGCTCTCGCTAATAAAAGTCACTGGGATAAATAGGGAGGGCGAATCTCCCCAACAGGAGCACAGACAGCAATACAAATCTGACAGGTGTTCTATGTTCTAAACCAGGGGTGCCCAACCAGTGGCCCACGGAGCCCTCTAATGTGGCCCGCGACCTCCTGCTCTAAAAGAGAATACTGTTATTAAAGGTAAGTTTATAACTAAAATCACAGTGTATGGGCATATGTGTTCTGCAGTGGTTACTGGGCTGCGTTCAAACGTATCCACAGGTGCAGAGAAGTGCACCTGTGGGTTACCTGCACCGAGCCTGAGTGGCTGCTTCCCCTCTCTCCCTACGGAGCATGACCTAGGCGACTACGAGAGCCGCGACCTGGACCCAGTTGCAGCGAAGGCCATCCTCGCCACTAGAGGCTCTGGTGAATACCAACTGGGAGACTCCGCGCTCTGGGCTCAGGATCCCTGTCTGTGCCCCAGCGAACCTCTCCGCCATATCCACTCTGTGGTTCATCCGCAGCAGTCTGCTATAGGGTTCACTACCTTGTGGTGCACCCCTGCCTCCAACGGAGTGCACTTGTCATCTGACCACAGGTGACCTGACACTTACCTGTCCAGGCTGCCTGCAATGTCGGCCCCCCGAGGCCGATCCGTCCATCGTGGCAGGTCCCGGTGCCACCATCCTCACAAAGGGAAACATGCAGTGGAGCCTTTGCGGCTTCACTGCCCGTTTCCTGCTGCGCATGCGTGAGGCGCGCGGCGCTTTGTAAATGGGCCACTCTCTTTTGGGACACACACAGGTCCCAGAAGACAGCACGCCTCCATTTCCCAGGAGGCAACGCAAGGAGGAGAACACAGAAGATCACCGTGGCAGATTAGGACGATCTGCCTAGTAACAGCCATTTCAGGTAGGTATGGTAAAAAATCTTCACATTTTTTGGAGCCCTTTTGGAATATTTTTTTTTTTTTTATAGGGTGGACCTTCGCTTTAATTTAAGGACAGAGCCCAGTGCCGAGACAAGGTCAATTAGTGCCCAGGGTGAAGATATCAAACAACGCCCCCCCCCCAATTGTGTGTCAGCAAAGATCCCCCCCAAAAAAATATTCATGAACTAATCTTCAGTTTTACCCTCTAAGCAAAAAATTCCTTTGCAAGTCAAAATTCTCCCTAAACCAAAATTTGTACCCTCTTCCAGTTCAAATTCCCCCTCCCAGCTCAAATCCGTTCCCTCCCCAAATCTCCCCTCCTAGCACAATTTGTTCACCCCTCAATTTCCATTCCAAGCATTAATCTTCTCCCCCCTCCAAATCCCCTTCTCCAAGCACAAATCCCCCAAAATCCCCTCTCCTAGCACTAATCTTCCCCCCAATTTCCCCTCGTAACACAAATCACTCCAATCATTCCTACTAGCACAAACCCCCCCCCCCCCATATTGCTCTTCCTAGCACAAGTCCACCCTCCTACTAAAAATCCCTGCCCCCCCCCAACCAACTCAGAAAAGGAGGACAGGACTCCTCCTGCAGATCCTGTGCCTCTCTGTGCAGCTACAGCACCACCTCGTCTCCGTATCTCTGGTCTCAGCGTTCAGCAAACTCGGGCCGCTGATTCCTGTCCTCCTTGTGTCCTTCTCCAGACCCTGCACTTTCTACTTTACCCCAGCTTCTTCCTGGCAGCACAAGGTAAGGGGGTGCACTGGGGTGTAAGGAAGGGTGAGGGACTCCAAACTTCTGATGGTTCAGTCTTACAGATACAGCCAGCCCGTTGACACCAACCATAATGTTGACGTGGCACTCAATTGAGTTTGACTCCCCTGACTTACAAGTTAAAAGGTTCAGGTGTAATTTTTGAGAGAGAGGAGGCAGAGGAAATGAAAATGCTTCCACCTGCCTGCAGCACAGTGATGCCATTGTCTCTGCCAAGGCAAAATACCTGGACTGGAGCTCAAAGACTGCTTTTAAAGTGTTACTAAACCCCAGACCCTGCATTCACTATATCTGGTCTCCCACAGTACACAGAACATGGAAATGGAATTGTTTTAGTAAATATAAACCATAGCTCCCAACTGTCCCTAATTTCGAGGGACTGTCCCTGATTTGGAGCAATGTTTCTCGGTCCCTCATTCCTCCATATTTGTCCCTCATTTTAGTCTGATCTATATAGATGTATATAAAATGCACTTTTTATCTATCAAAACGTGTTTCCCAGGACTAAATCTTTCATCTGATTTCTAAATTGCTGCATTTGTAAATTCCAAAAGCCAATATAAAGAAATAGTAGTGGTAAAAAAAAGCACCTGTGGGTTTAACCAATCTTGTTTTTTTGTACAATTCTCCTTTAAAGGGGGGGTGGCAAGGGGTGTGTCCTATGCCTGCATACTTTTGCTGATAGGTGTCCCTCATTCCCATCTCAGAAAGTTGGGAGGTGCGTATAAACTGCTAAATACTTTTTCTCATCAGCAGTATATAGCAGTCTTGTGACTTCTATCAGTGTCTGGTTAAAGCTTACCGGAGGAGTGTCGTTAAAGCTTGTAGAAGGAGTTTCATTCTCCTCTGACTGTCCTGAGGCAGTATGACCCCTGACCCTCTGTCTGGGCAGTGCTGATTGGCCCTGTGCTGATCACATGTGCTCTACCAAGAAAAAAAAACCTCTCTAGCAATTAGGGATGACCCGATACTAGTATCGGTATCGGGACCGATACCGAGCATTTCCCAGAGTACTTGTTTACGATGCTTCAGTTTATGAATGCAGAGAAGCTTCTCTCCATTCATTTCAGCTGAGGCTGTTGAGACTGGGGAATCTGTGTCCTTAGTCCCTTTCTCTGTCTCAAAGGGGAGATGTCAGAGGTCTGTTAAGACCCCTGATATCTCACCAAAGCCCCCCCCCCCCCAACAGGACTGATTAAAAAAAAATATTGCAATAAATATATAAAAAAAAAAAAACACACTGACAATCCACCCCCCCCCCCAAAAAAAAATCACTGTAAAAAAAAAAAAATATTGTAATTTTTTTTTATAAATACTGCCACTGTCACATGACATTGAAAAAAGTATCGGTAATCGGTATCGGCGAGTACTTGAAAAAAAAGTATCAGTACTTGTACTCGGTCTCAAAAAATTGGTATTGGGACAACCCTACTAGCAATACACACCAATCTGAGCATGTGCAGAACGCCTCCACGGCTCTGTTCCATCAGGAGATGGATTGGGGACAGGATCAAACAGCCTTTTTACACAATGCGTAGGATTAACCCCATAGGTTCCACAGGGAGTATAACAAGCATGCTTTACTGCATATACAGACTAATTTTACTGTTGTGGGTTTAGTAACACTTTAATGATTACTATTATACTGTTGCTGTATATTTTGAAACGTCACTAATGAGTTCATGCAGACTTATAAAATTGCTGAAAAGTCCACTTTAAGAAGTAAACTAGGATCACGGAAATCAAAATTTTAGCTATAGGCCTCCTTTGTACTGGGAAAAGAATTTGGCCGTCCTCCATGGTTTGGCTTTTCCTAGAATGCCAGGCAATACATTTTGTATACAAATTCTTCTTTTTATGTTTTTTGAATGAATGACTGGCAATAAACACAAACATCCCTCCAAACTGGCTGGTGGTCTGATTAAGAGACTCTGTATAGATCATTTCTGTATATGGAGTTCTTCAATTGAATGTTATCTTCAGGAAAACATATATGCAGGTATAGAAACCCTGATCCGGAAAGGTGGGGACAAGGGGGGCTTAATAGCATGAGGGTAATGCCTGACTTTTCTCATTCTACAGAGTCATAGCAACATATCTACAGTAAATGAATGTATCCATAATTCAGCAATAATGGGAAGGAAATGGCTACACTGCAACATGTGCCACTGTGTAAAGTGAAAATAAATCCCACATTTTGTGTTGTCACCAGAACAGGAATAGAGGGGAACTCTTCCAGTGGGGACACTGATGACAATTAGGGATTCCCTCGCTTTTCAGGGAGTTCATCTTACATCCGGTTGTGGCAGGATGGGACAGGAAGTGAAGGAAAATCTCCCCAATGGGACACAAATGGCAATAAAAAAAGGCATATGGGGTTATAAGCCTCACTCTATCAAAAATAGATGGTTGCACATGTTTTGTTGATGGTGGTAGGGTATTAAAAGATGAATGTCTGTGTTTTTCTGGGCCTTAAAGTAACCTCCAGGTAACTCTTGTTATTCCATCTAGTAGTATCTGTGCATAGGTGGGGCTAGGCTCTTGCAGTTCGTTAACGCACACAAAAATTGCATGCTTTCCCGCTAGGGTTCCCACGAGTCCCAGGACTGTCCCGCAATTGACATGTCTGTCCTGGGTCCCAGGCACCTTCATTCCGGGAAAATACAGTGTCCCGGAATGAAATAGAGGACACAGCCACCCCCTACTAACTAGTACATTTCCGGAACTGGTTGCTAGGGCCAGCGCTGCCTGGCATCTTGCAACCAGTGACAATTTACTCTCAGACAGTGAGGCTGGAAGCGAGGCCTGTGCCTAGTGCAGCACTGCTGTCCCCACCCACCTCATGACAGAGATCACTGCTCCCGATCACAGGGAGCAGTAGATCTCTGTCCTGTCACTAGGCAGAACAGGGAAATGCCTTGTTTGCATCTCCCCGTTCTGCAGCTCGTGACACGATCGCGAGACACCAGCGGACATCAAGTTTGCGGGTCCCGCGGGCATGGTCCCCAATGCCGTGATTTAAAGGGGACGTACCTGTATGCCCATTTGCCCAGCCGTGCCATTGTGCCGACGTATATCTTTGTGCGCTGGTCGGCATGTGGTTAATCACAATGCTAGTTACATACAGTGTTGCCAACCGTCAGTATTTTTGCTGGCAGCCAGTAAAAAACAGGCAAATTTCTCCTGCCAGTAAATGCCAGTTAAAAGTAAAAGATTGCCAGTAAAAAAATATAGCTGTGATGCTTGGCTTGGTCCGGAGCTGGCTGAGACCATACGAGTGCCTGCTACAGTGTGATCGGGTGGCTCTGGCGGAGGCAGTGACTGAGCATATTGTGTGATGTCATGGTGCAATGGAGCCAAGCAGAGCAGCCAGAGCCTTGTGTGTTGGTCTGTGGTATGGGAGCAAGGCAGGCTAGGACAGGGACCATCAGTGCTGTTTAGATTGGAGTGAAATGGAGGGACCACTTGGCGTGGAGAGAGACTGTCACTGTGACTCAGGAGGGGACATGTTGTGTCTTTGAGGTCTCATCATCATCTGTGCTGCTGCACACTGCTGTCAGTGTCACTGTGAGAGTCAATTTTATGTGTGTGTGACGCCCATTCTAATTGCTTGCCCTCCTGAGGCCTGTCCCTGAGCTACTTACTTATTATATCGAAAATAAAATAAGAAATATGTTTTTTGACTTATTATCTACCTTAAATCATATAGCTAATTGCATATTGTATTTGTTTGTAGCCAAAATACTCTAATTTGCACTTAAAATTGTAATTTTTGGAAATGCCAGTAAAAACTTGGCTGTGCCAGTAAATTTTTGGTGTTGTGTCAGTAAATTTTTAATCTGGTAGGTTGGCAACACTGGTTGCATATTGTACTAGTTTGTAGCCTAAATACTGAAATTTGCACTTAACCACTTCCGGACCACCGCATGTACATTTACGTCGGCAGAATGGCACGGACAGGCACATCAACGTACCTGTACGTGCCTGCCTAGACGTGGATCGGGGGTCGATCGGGACCCCCCCCCCCCCCGTACATGCTGCGGTTCCCGCGGCTTCAGGAGCGATCCGGGACGAGGGCGCGGCTATTCGTTTCTAGCCACCCCCTCGCGATCGCTCCCTGGAGCTGAAGAACGGGGAGAGCCGTATGTAAACACGGCTTCCCCGTGCTTCACTGTGGCGGCTGCATCGATCGAGTGATCCCTTTTATAGGGAGACTCGATCGATGACGTCACACATACAGCCACACCCCCCTACAGTTGTAAACACACACTAGGTGAACCCTAACTCCTACAGCGCCCCCTGTGGTTAACTCCCAAACTGCAACTGTCATTTTCACAATAAACAATGCAATTTAAAGCGGGGGTTCACCCTTAGAGGGCACTTTTCCCCCTTAGATTCCTGCTCGTTTTTACTAGGGGAATCGGCTATTTATTTTAAAATATGTGCAGTACTTACCCGTTTACGAGATGCATCCTCTCCGTCGCTTCCGGGTATGGGCTTCGGGAATGGGCGTTCCTTCTTGATTGACAGTCTTCCGAGAGGCTTCCGACGGTCGCATCCATCGCGTCACGATTTTCCGAAAGAAGCCGAACGTCGGTGCGCAGGCGCAGTATAGAGCCGCACCGACGTTCGGCTTCTTTCGGCTACGAGTGACGCGATGGATGCGACCGTCGGAAGCCTCTCGGAAGGCTGTCACTCAAGAAGGAACGCCCGCTCCCCGAAGACCCATACCCGGAAGCGACGGAAGAAGATGCAGCTCGAAAACGGGTAAGTACTGCTCATATTTTACTACAAATAGCCGATTCCCCTAGACCGAACGAGCAGGAACATTATGGGAGAAAAAAAAAAAATTCTTAAATGGGTGAACTCCCGCTTTAAATGCATTTTTTGCTGTGAAAATGACAATGGTCCCAAAAATGTGTCAAAATGGTCCGAAGTGTCCACCATAATGTCGCAGTCACGAAAAAAATCGCTGATCGCCGCCATTAGTAGTAAAAAAATAATAATAATAAAACTATCCCCTATTTTGTAAACGCTATACATTTTGCGCAAACCAATGGATAAACGCTTATTGCGATTTTTTTTACCAAAAATAGGTAGAAGAATACGTATCAGCCTAAACTGAAAAATATTGCATTTTTTTCAAAATTGTCGCTTTATTTTTGTTTATAGCGCAAAACATAAAAACCGCAGAGGTGATCAAATACCACCAAAAGAAAGCTCTATTTGTGAGAAAAAAAGGACGCTAATTTTGTTTGGGAGCCACGTCGCACGACCGCGCAATTGTCAGTTAAAGCGACGCAGTGCCAAATTGTAAAAACCCCTTGGGTCATTTAGCAGCATATTGGTCAGGTCCTTAAGTGGTTAAAACTGTAATTTTGTAACTTTTGGAAATGCCAGTAAAAACTTGGCAATGCCAGTAAATTTTGTGTGTTTTGTCAGTTAATTTCAGTCTGGTAGGTTGGCAACACTGGTATGGTGTCACTGCTACTTTTTCAAGGTGATCTCTGAGTATGCAAGGACATTTGAGTCACACAACGAGGATTTATATCCTTTGTCCTATTGAGAAATGCATTTAAATTAAAAGTATGTGCCTGGAGATCAACTTTACATTCCAGTTTACATCCATTTTAATGTTTGCCTGAGGTGGGGGGGTTTTAAGGATGTGCAAAAAGCGCTACTTGGCGAGGGGAAGGGGAGGGGTTGTATACATGTACTGTATGTAATACACTAACAGGTTCACAATATACGGGAAGGGAAACGTACTGTATACCCCACAACACAAGTACAATGAAGCACTAATTGGCAGTACTTATACTAAATGCATGCCTGACAGGAACATAATGGAATTCAGGTGGAGACTTTAATGGGCCAAGCTTAACAGATCACGCTGAGCACATATAGAATAAATATTCATCATTAAATGTATCTTCCGATGCTCCTCAGGAGATGTTTGACCTTGGGGCCATTAATGTCTTTAAAAGTATCTGTAGCGAGATAGTGATTCATTGTTATTGTCACAGTAATTCCATTAGGCCAACAACAACCATTACGTTCGTTTTTCCTGCACGAATGAGAACCCTGCTATGACCAGCACGCGATAATTAATGTTCTGGGCTTTAGGAATGCTATTACATGTGCGGGGGGGGGGGGGGGGGAGATGTTTTTTTTTTTCTTTCATATGATGGATTGCGCTGTTATTTAACTTGGTGACATTTATGCAGTTATGAGAGAATGCAGGAAGAAAAATGCAATGTTTTGTTTACTGTCATTTCCCCTTTAAATTACATTTGAATTCGCTTTGAAAGATGCCGATGTAATAAAGAGAAAATGTATGTGCAGGGAGCGATGATGTGTGGCAGTCTAGAGCGACCAATCAGATTGGATCTTTCAACAGTTTAAGAATAATGAAATGTAAATGGTGTCTGGATGCTTTAGCTCCCTGTGCTATCCTTTTTATATTAAACGCTAAACTGGTTTTAAAAAATATATATATATTCAAGTATGTATTTTTGAAGTGGTCCTAAAGGCTTAAAGTGATACTAAAGGTTCCTTTTTTATTTTTTTTAAATAACAAACATGTCATACTTACCTCCACTGTGCAGCTCGTTTTGCACAGAGTGGCCCCGATCGTCCTCTTCTGGGGTCCCACGGCGGCTCTCACGACTCCCCCCCGCATTGGATAACCCCCTTGGAGAAGCTCTCTCCCGAGGGGGTTACCTTGCGGGTGCACTCCTGAGTCATACACTTGGCGTCCATAGACGTCAAGTGTATGATTCGCCCCCCCCCCCAGCGCCCGCATCATTGGATTTGATTGACAGCAGCGAGAGCCAATGGATGCGCTGCTATCAATCTATCCAATGAAGAGCCGAAAAGCCATGGAGAAAGCGACACGGAATCGCGCCCACGAAAATTCTGGGCTCAGGTAAGTAAAGCGGGGGGGGGGGGGTTGGCTGGGGGGCCGGACACTGCAAGGTGTTTTTTCACCTTGATGCATAGGGTGCTTTAAACGCTAAACTGGTTTTAAAAAAAATAATTGTATTCAAGTATGTGTTTTTAAAGTGGTTCTAAAGGCTTAAAGTGTTACTAAACCCACAGCAGTAAAATCAGTCTTTATATGTGGTATAGCATGCTTGTTATGCTCACTGTGGAATTTAACGGGTTAATCCTCTGCATTGTGTAAAAAGGCGGTTTGATCCTGTATGCAAAAATCCTCCCCCTCCCTGCATTGTCTATCTGGGGAAGGCCAGCTAACACAGGCAGGGTAGCCAACCTGCACATGCTCAGTTGTGTTTTTTATGCTGGAGAGAATGATTACTTGTTCTCAGAGCTAGCCAGGTCACATGATATTGGCACATGACACATGTGGGCGTGTATACAGGCTGAAGTGTTAATCTCCTCCTTTCTGAACTCTCAGCACTGGAGAAACTGCCATTTATCATTGACCGTGGTATACAGATCATCCGAAAAGGTTATATAGTGGCAATATTTTATTGTAAAAAGAAGATTTATAAGCTGTGGGCACTGTTGGGGGGGCATGTGAACTATTTTCATATTACTGGGTTTAGTGACACGTTAAGGTTTTTCCCCCTAAAGTCACGTGTTACTAAACCCACAACAGTAAAATTAGTCTGTATATACAGTAAAGCATGCTTACTGTCATCTGCATTGTGCAAAAAGGCTGTTTGATCCTGTGTTCTCTGATCCTCCCCTTCTTCCACAGTCTCCAAACCATCTCCTGATAGAACAGAGCCTCGGGGGCAAGCTGCACATGCTCAGTTTGGTGTGTATTGCTAGAGAGTTTTTTGTTTTTCTTCTTGGGGCATGTGATCAGCACAGGGCCAATCAGTACTGTCCAAACAGAGGGTGAGGGGTCCTGTAGCCTCATAGGACAATCAGATGAGAATGAAAACTCCTCCTACAAGCTTTAATCAGACACTGATAGAAGTCACAAGACTGTTCTAACTGCTGATGAGAAATGGTATTTAGCAGTTTACATTTACTAAAACTATTGCATTTCCAGGTTATGTGTACTGTGAGAGACCAGATATAGTGAATGCAGGGTCCTGGGTTTAGTAACACTCTAACGCATTAATTTAAACCCTCTCAGATGATACACAGAGCTGATACACAGAGATTAAACAAATCCTCCTACATACGTTTTACATGTATATCTGCTGTCTTCAGCTTTATATACTGTTTAGAAAGTGCACGACCTGTTAGAATTTTCTCTTCCTGATTCACCTGTGGGTGTGGATTCTAGCCATGCACTGTGAGACAGCTGATTGGAAGAAAAGGCACACACCCCCCTGCACATAGGCTGAGACTTACACAGCTGTGCTGTGAATAGACCAGCTGTCTGCTAATTTATAGCACCCATTCTCTTTCTGGAGACAAATAAAAACTTTTCTGTTAAAAAAAATTATAGCACCCACGCTGACACAAAAATTAGGCTGGTTGAACTTGTCAGAAGTTATCAGGCTAATTACAGAAGAACGAAGCAGGAGAAAGCCACAGGACTTAGGGCTTTGGAGAGAGATAAGAAATCACTGCAGATATAAGTGCCCAGCTCAAATTTCATGAATCGGGTTACGCCCACTTTAAGGTAAAAAAAAACTTCTGTGCTTGGCTAGCCCAATTTCCTAGGTAATCATGTATATATAAGACGTGATGTCCCAACATGGTGTCCATGCCCCAGGAGACATCATCTGTGATGAAACGTGTAGGTCAGAGCCTGTTGTGACGCCATCATGTTCAACCAAAAGTGAGCTGAAAGTGCGATATCCTGTTTTTTTTATTTTAAGCAGCTTTGTTTACTTTTATTCATAGGTCAGAGAAAGCGATAATAAATCACTGCAGATATATGTGCCTAGTTCAAATTTCATGAATAGGGCTTACGTCCACCTTAAGGTAAAAAAAACTTCTGTGTTTGGCTAGCCAATTTCCTAGGTAATTATGTATATATAAGATGTGATGACCCAACATGGTGTCCAAGCCCCAAGAGACGTTATCTGTGACGAAACATGTAGGTCAGAGCCTGTTGTGACGCCATCACGTTCTACCAAAGTGAGCTGGGAGTGCGGTATACTGTTGTTTATTGATTTTAAGCAGCTTAATTTTGTTAACTTTTAATTAAATTTCTACGGTTTTCACACTTTGTGAAGCATGTTGTTTTTTGGGGGGGTACTTACCTGCATGCATGAACCCTCAATCTGGCAGGAGCTGTGGGGAGACACGGTTAATGTAAAGAGACCATTTCCACATGGCGAAATGCCTAGAGAATGGGAATGAGGATCTGTGTAGATTTTTAAAACAAGCGTGATATGAGTCATATACATTTGGTGAGCAGATTTAGGTTTCTTGCTGGTGGTGAATCAGAATAGAAAAGGTTCTTTGAAGATTCATTCTTCTCTTTCTCCAATAATTTCACAAAGACTTTCACGTTCGGACATTTTAAACTGTCACATTTTTGTTTATTGAATTTTAGCTTTAGCACATTTTGTGCACTATGGCCACACACAACCTGGCTCAACAACTAACATGTCCAGTGCTAAAAAACCTGCTCAATGTTAAAATGAATACAATATACAATATGTAGATGCCGGTGGCCAGGTGACGTGAGTTTCTGGAGTTGCACATCATTCAACGGGATCCGATTTCACCGATCTGATACCACCGATTTTATCATCATCCTTTCACAGCAATCTGTGAGACGGATCTTCAGCAAGTGTCCCCACTGGGAGTGCTCAACCTCGAAAGGGGTAACTTACCTTTCACTGGGGAGGCTTTACTACACACCATGGCGGGTAGAATGTAAACCTGTTGACCACCTTTATGTAAACACCAACATGTTTTTCTATAAGGACATTGTTTTTATTTTTATCGATATTCTCAATTGGATTTAATTAGGTGGACTTTGCTGATTACTATATTTCAACTGGGTGGCTGTGTATCCCTCTTGGGTGCTGTCCCTTACCATTGGTGCAGTGTTGGCTTTATGGGCATTACCAGAAACACTTGGTATATAACTTTTTTTTGGTGGCCCATATTTATATTTTGAACAGACATTGAGACTATTCCAGAGAGTCTGTGCACTGTGTAAGGGGTTAGCTCGGTAACGTGGTGTGTGACCCCTTGGATGGGTTCACCACACACTGAATTTATACAGACAGGCAGTCGAAGACGGTTGAAAACAAAGATTTTGGTTTATTCTTCCATCTTGCTGGAAACAAGTGCAAGCATCCAAACAGCATAAACAAAATCAAACATAAAATAAACCCTGGCCACTTTGGGCGTCTGCCTTCCACACAGGAACCTATCTATGGAATCTGGCACAGCCTAGTGCTGGGCAGACACTGCTGGTCAACAAGCAGAAAAACAATAGTCTTTTGATTTTTATCACACAGAAAATCAATCCTCTCCTCACCTCCCCAGAAGACTTTCAGTACTGCTCTCTTTCACTCAGAAAGCCTCGGCATGCAGCAAATCAGTGGTAATCCTCTGGACTACTTATAGATGCCTTAATTGCCTCATTCTGAACAGCTGAAGTCTTCCAACGCCCTTTAGCCTTTTCCTGGCTACATTTGCAGCCGACGCCTAATAACAATTGGTGTATTGTCTAAACAAGGCAGAAATGTATGTCCCGTCTGTGACAACACTCACAGATTTACCTGACTTCCTGTCACAGCTGTTATGTTTATTTCACCCCCTACCATCCTACCCTCACCCCCCAAACCACGTCAGTCTGGGCTCACAGTCCACTACAGTAGATAGCCACACTAACATCAGTGACACACTCCATTGTATTAAGGTCCACTGACATGTAAAGAAAAGGACCCAAGGGTATCATGTGACCTGGCCACCTCCACAAAAAAGTATGTTTACAGGGAATATTTTAAAGAAAGTGTGTGGGAGAGGGGCAGATCGAGGGGAGCAGGAAAGTTTGAGATGTACTTTGAGTAAAGTCAGGTTAAACCAGTCCAAAGTCCGTCCCGGGGGACAATTGCGGCCCCGTTCCAGTTTAATGTGGCCCCCTGGTAATTTGGATATATACTGTATTTATTGGCACTGCCTCAGAGGGGACAGGGAGGGGGGGGGAAACGGGTGTTAGACATACGGGTCTTTCGAACCCTTCCCTTTTTAACCCTCCTTGTCCTTTGGCACCGAGTATTAAAGTCTTCAGAGACTTGGTTTTGAAGGACCTAGAAGAATTACCTTTAAAAAGGTTCCATTCTGATCCCAATATTAAGAATGGCTTGAAATCTCTATGTGAGAGAAAGGACCTTGTTATACGCCCTGCTGACAAGGGTGGGGGGATAGTAGTTCTTGACAAGTCTGCTTATAACTCAGAGATGTCAAGACTACTGGAGGATGATGTGACTTATGTCAAGTTACCATCCAATCCTACCAGTAGTTACACCTACTCCTTAAAGAAATTGGTGGAGAAGGGTGTACAGAGAGGCATCCTCAACAACAAGGAACGATGCTTTTTAGTACCCAGGGTACCTCGTATCCCTGTTATATACTACCTGCCAAAAATTCACAAACATAGCACATGTCCTCCAGGAAGACCAATCATTAGTGGCATTAACTCTGTCACCTCCAGATTGGGGAAATACATTGATTTCCACCTCCAACCTATAGTGAGAAACATTCCTTCCTACCTCAAGGATACCAGGCATACTATTGCTAAACTTGAGGAAGTGACATATACCAATGACATCATTCTTGTCACAGCTGATGTGGCCTCACTTTACACCAGTATAGCCCATCACTTGGGTTTCCAAGCTGTGGAATGTTTTCTCAACAGGTCACCAGATCTCCCTATTCTGCAAAGATTGTTTATAATGGATCTCCTCAGGTTTGCCACTACGCACAATTATTTTTGGCACGCGGGGGATTTCTATTTACAACATAAGGGAGTCGCGATGGGGGCTAAATTTGCCCCCAGTCTCGCAAATATTTTTATGGCCAAATGGGAGGAGGATGTCGTCTATGCTGCCGCCCGACCGGAGATAGTTCTCTGGGCGCGGTACATAGATGACATCCTCCTCCTATGGCGTGGTGACCACGGGTCTCTGGAGTCCTTCATGAGTCACCTTAATGACAATCAAGTTGGAATCAATTTAACATATGAGGCTAGTACTTCTAACATTAATTTTTTGGATCTGGAAATTTTTGTACAAAATAACAGTCTACAAACCAAAACCCACTTTAAACAAACCGACCGTAACGGGTTTATCCCGGTTGACAGCTGCCATCATCCCTCCTGGCTGAAGTCTGTCCCACGTAGTCAGATTCTGCGAATTAGACGGAATTGTTCTAATGTGGGAGACTTCAAAGAACAAGCAAAGATTCTCAAGAATCGCTTTGTTGATAAAGGATACTCTGAGAATCATATCCAGGAAGAAATTAAAAGAATCTCAGTGATTGATAGGGCAACTCTGACACAAGAGAAAGTCAAAACGGTGCAGGATAGTAGGTTTAAGAACTCTTTTTTCACCGCATTTTCTATGCAATATAAGCAAATTAGGTCAATCATCCAAAAACATTGGAACATACTAACGAGTGATCCCACTTTGGGACCTACCTTACCCAATAGTGCATCCATAATATATCGAGGGGCAATGTCAATGAGAAATCAGATCGCGCCAAATGTCCCAGACCCCCCAGTCAAACCCATTTTTTTCCCTCTTTCTAAGGGTTATCATCCGTGTAGGAGGTGTAAAGTGTGTGTATACAACATCACCAAGAAGAAATCTATTAATTTTAGATCCACGGTTACAGGGGTTGAATTCCCCATTAAACAATTTTCAACATGTGCCACTCGGTATGTTGTTTACCTTCTCACCTGCCCTTGTGGAAAACAGTACGTGGGGCGCACCATACGGAGCTTTTCCACAAGGGCAGGTGAGCATATTGCCAAGATTTTGGCAGGGTACCCTAAACACACTGTACCAAGACATTACTTGGAACACCACAATAAGAAGGTCGAAGGAACCTTGTTCCAAATTATAGACCACTTTGTCCCTCATTGGAGAGGTGAACCAGGTACGAGGGGTGTATCTAAGTTAGAAGTATATTGGATATACCAGTTAAAAAGCTATACGCCCCACGGGCTTAACGTGGAGTGGGACGTGAATTCATTCATAAACCAATCATGAACCTCCATCTTGGTTATTTATTAGTATAACTTAATATCTCCTTTATTGTGTTTATTTTTATATATAGTGGATGGTTTTGTCAAATCACCATACATCTATTATAAGTATGATTGCCTGCATCAACTAGTCAATTGGGGATGTATATTACCTGTGATCAATCTGTATACACTATCCCGGGGACCTAATGCACTATATTCACTGCTTAGGATTCGTTTTCACCATAGAGGTTTATAGCTATTGCTTATGCCTCCCTTTCATCAATGATTCCCATGGGACGCATCAGATGGAACGCATATGTCATCACGCCCGACGTTATCTGACGCGCATACCGTCGTGGCTAAGTGACAATGCGCGCATCACCGCCTGCCCCCTTGGCGATTTGTGTCGTGGATGTTGAGTCCGGGACTCGGATTCGCTCTAAGGTGGGAGGCGGAGCAATTCCCTTGTCCCGCATCCTCATATTGGACAGAGGCTGTCATGTGGGACGGGAGGAGATGACGTCACATATTGGAGCACTGCGATTGGTATCCTCAGCCGCGCCCCCGTTGTCCCACCTTCCGGTGGTTGGAACGCAGGAAGAGGAAGTAGCAGTGGGTGAGACGCACGCCCGAGGGGAGCGGAGTAGCAGGTGTAGATCACAGGTAAGCTAATCATATTGCTATATATAGGCGCAGGTAGAGGTGTGGGTCAGCTCTATAACCCTGTTGATGTCTGTGAGGACGAAACCGGTCGGTTAAATTTGATCCATACCACCAATACTGTGCCAGTTCATGTTATCTGCCTGCTGTGGTTTTTCTTTGATGTGCCGTGGTGAACGAGTGTCTTTATCGTTTGGGTCTTTTTATAATTTTTACTATTTTTAAACTTTGGACGATTTCCTTGCTGTGTATTAATTTTATGAGATTTGGACTATCTCTTTGCTTATGTCAAAACATTTTTTGATCAAGAATTTTAAATAAATTTCTACACTATGAGGAGGTGTTTTCTCCCTCTTTTCTCATATCCCTCATGAAATTGGGAGTTTCCCCTCCTTATCATCTCATGTGACGTTCCTGTGGCTGGTGTTACTAACTCTCCTTCTGGGATCCATCCGGAGCATCGGAATTGGGACATCCATCCACCCATTGGTGCAACTGAAGGACGGCCAGCATATACAAGCCTTGAGGACCTACCCACCATACGGTGAGCTGTGGGTCAACTAAAGCTGGTAAGAGTACCTTAACTTTTATATGCCAAGGAATGTCCTTTTGAAGATGTGCAATTTCTGAGGGAAAGGATTCTCCATTGATGTGGAAGAGGTGTTTTCCTACTGAAGTGACGAACAGTCAGCTCTGGGGAAGCTCTGGGAGTGCCCCCCTTCCTACTTTTCAGAACTTTTATTTTATTTATTTTTGTGTTTGTTCACATTTATAATCACTTATTACATAAGATTTTTCTTTTGTATGCTTTTTTATACCATACAGGTATAATATTAGCACTCAGAGTCAATATAGCTCTGATATACATGTATGTTTAATTCACAGAGTTTGGTTTATTCTTAAATATAAACTCTCACTACAGAGGTCACATCCTCACAACCAATTAGTGGTTACCCTTTCCTTTTTTATAGTTTTGGCGCTACATTTATTTTCTTTTATCTGTTTACACTTATCCACTGGTATGTTGGCTGCCTATTTACACTATATATACACTTAGATTTGTTTAGCGCAATATATTCTTTTTATAAGTTTGAGATGTACTTTGAGTAAAGTCAGGTTAAACCAGTCCAAAGTCCGTCCCGGGGGACAATTGCGGCCCCCGTTCCAGTTTAATGTGGCCCCCTGGTAATTTGGATATATACTGTATTTATTGGCACTGCCTCAGAGGGGACAGGGAGGGGGGGGGAAACGAGTGCTGTCAAATTACATACAGGAGAATCTCCTGTTTACTCTGTGGCATGTGTAATAGGAAGTCTCGTCTCCTTGGCTGCCATTGGACGACTCCTCTGTCATAGGAGGCGGGACATTGTATTAAAGAGGCTGCTGTGTAAACAGGAGATTCTCCTGTATGTAATCTGTTGGCACTCGTCTGGCCCCTCCCCTCCGAGGCTGCAGATGGGCAATGGAGAGGCTGCATTCATGGCAATGGCGAGACTGCAGATGGGCAATGATTGGGCTGCATTCATGGGCAATGACCCTTATTTTGCTTCACAGTTCTTTATTTACATTTTTTTCCCCTGAAACTTCCCTCCTAACGTCAAGGTGAGTGTTATACGCCGATAAATACAATGTATCCAAATAATATGCCCGAGCTCATCTCTTCACCACACACAGCCACAAAGGCAGGAGAATTCTTATTGGGCCGTGTATTAGTACTCGGGCAAACACACTTAGACCAAATTTTAATGGTTCAAAGAATGTCAGCAAAATGGTCGGCCCTCACGCATGTTCACTTCATCAAATCTGGCCCTCTTTGAAAAAAGTTTGGACACCCCTGGGTTAAACGCACTGGGCTAGATTCAGGTAGGGGCGTGCATAGTTACGGCGGCGCAACGTATTGTATTTACGCTACGCCGACGCAACTTACAGGAGCTAGTGCAGTATTCACAAAGCACTTGCTCCGTAAGTTCTATCTATGATGACCTGACGTGATTGACGTTTTATACAGTCGGCGCATGCGCCGTCCATGTACATATCCCAGTGTGCATTGCTCCCAAGTACGGCGCAACGACGTATTGGTTTCGACGTGAACGTAAATTACGTCCAGCCCTATTCGCGAACGACTTACGCAAACGACGTAAAAAATGCAAATTTCGAAGCGGGAACGACGTCCATACTTAACATTGGCTGCGCCTCCTAATAGCAGGAACAACCTTACGCCGAAAAAGCCTAACGTAAACGACGTAAATAAATTGCGCCGGCCGTACGTATGTTTGTGAATTGGCGTATCTAGGTAATTTGCATATTCTACGCCGAAAACAATGGAAGCGCCCCTAGCGGCCAACGTAATATTGCACACAATTATACGCCCCGCATTCAAGTTACGTCGGCGGAGGAAGCCTATTTTTGGAGCGTATCTGCCTTTGAGAATCGGCGTAACGATACGCCGGCGCAGATTTGAAATGACGGCGGTGTATCTGGAGATACGCCACCGTAAATGCTACATGAATCTAGCCCACTGACTGCAACACATGTTGGTGCATTACCACAAGGGGCACTGTGGTGCAGCACACCTTGGGCAACAAGTTGGAGTGCCATTTAAAATGAATAGCACCACATCACACCATCGTAGCAAGTAGCATGCAATGCTATCCACTGCGGTAATGTGCGTGGGAACATGCATGTTCCCTCAATGCAATAATGTGAATCGGGCCTTAAGCAGTTTCACATTTTTGACTAGTTCTCTTTAAAGTGGAACTAAACTCTCTTCATCAACATTACCAATGTGCAATCCTTATTCTGTTAATGTTAGTAAATAGATAGAAAGGTATATGCATTTCTTCAGCTGCTTCCTGGTTTCTGGCCTAGGCCAAATTGATGTTATACATCCAAGGAGTCTTCATGAGCATTTTTTTTCTTTCATCTGGAGGAAGGGCTTTCCTAGCTAAGCACACATTTCTGCCTAAGCTAAGGGCAGGTAGTAAATGCTACATGAATCATCTGCCCTTACTCAATATGGTCGTGGCTAGAAATGATAGGGGGTTGTTTTTCAAAGTCATTTGTGAACAAAAAAAACTTGGAGACATGGATGGATGAGTGAGTTTACTTTAAAAATTAAAGGTGAATTAAAGTGATTGTACAGGCTCTTGTTTATAAAAAAAAAAAAAATGTTATACTTACCTCATCTGTGCAGTTGGTTTTGCACAGAGCAGCCCGGTTCCTCCTCTTCTCGGGTCCCTCTTTGCTGCTCCTAGTCCCTCCCTCCTTTGAGTGCCCCTCGGCCAGCAGCTTGCTACAGGGGGCACTCTAGCTGAGTCAGAGCTCTGTGTATCCATTCAGACACAGAGCCCCGATCTGGCCCTGATCTGGCCCTGCCCCCTCTCTCCCCTGATTGGCTGACTGGCTTTGATTGACAGCTGTGGGAGCCACTAGCATCACTGCTCTGTCTCAGCCAATTAGGAGGAGTGTACTGGATGGCTGAGGGCAGTGGCGGCTGGTGAAGTTTTAGGATGGGGGGGCGCAAGACCCCGCCCTTCCACATTTGGTCCCTCCCACTTCTCATAAGCCACACCCCTTATAGAATCCACCACTCCGTCCCCTGTATTCCACACTCATAGTGTCAGGAGTATACAGCTCAGCATCACAGCACAGAGTATACAGCCCCAGCATCACAAATCATGGTATATAGCGCAGCCTTACAGATCGGTGCAAACAACGTAAAAAATGACACTGTTAGTAATGAAGGACTCGAAATGGGCAGGAGATTACCAGAGACTGCGGACATACTGCAGGAGATTACCAGATACTGCGGACATACTGCACAAGATTACCAGAGACTGCGGACATACTGCACAAGATTACCAGAGACTGCGGACATACTGCATTACTTGTCCTGCGACTTGGGACTTGAACCTTGCATGACAAGTCGTACCCCATTTTTTCCAATGAGAACCGTTCATATCTGTGCGACTTCAAAGTAGTCCCTGCATTACTTTGGTCCCACTTTGATAGGACCTCCAGAATACACAGGCATTGCTTTAAGTCGCATTAAAATTGCGGTAGAATTGTGCAACTTTCAGACTGCGTTAGCCTGAAAGTCACACTATTCTGCCACAATTTTTTGCTGCGATTTTGCAGCACGACTTGAAGCAATGTATTCTGGAGGTCTATGGAGCTCAAGTCACATCAAAGTGGGACAAAAGTAATGCAGGAACTACTTCAAAGTTGCATAAGCAGGTGGGGTGGTGTGCCGGCCGCCGATGTTGGGTATACAAGTACTTTAAATTGCAGGTGTAGCCCTGGCATAGTTTCTACCTGTGACGGACAAGCACAAGAATATGTCACCAGTGCAGCCACTGAACCCTCAATCCATAACCACCACACCAGCTACAATAATGCAGTGCAGACACGTAAAACTGTGTGTTACACAATAGTGTACACAGGTAGAATAATTATGGATTTATTAGCATTTATTAGCATAAGGGTGCCAACACACAGCCCCATGCCATCTGCATTAAGCAATCCACATTCAAATTTATATATAAATAAAACTGCCATGTATATAACCTTAAACCACTTTTCTATAAGCTATAACTTAGCAATGTAATTAGGATTAAGGAAATGTCACCTATTGCAGCAGTTACTGGGCGGCATTTAGTGATGGGCACTGGGCTGGAACTAATATTTATTGCTAATTGCAGGGTATCGGGTCACTGTGACAGATTGGGTCTGTCTGCGGGAATTTATCTAGGCTGGATGCATTTATCTGTGTGACATGCTGCCATCCGTCAATCCACGTGTGCTAGGACCTCCAGCAATGACTGGGTTAACAAGTTTAACACCATTGAAATAACAGAGTAGTGACTGTGGTGCTCAGTGAGGGAGAGGCATTCCTGGGATTCCACTGTCTGGGCTCTGGTCATGCTGCTGCAGTTTGTATTACAACATAATGTAGTTAAGAGGGGAAGACATAGCTCTGCTTACCTGTTCCCCGTCGGGACGCACTGAGCTCGAGAGTGCCGACGTCACTTCCTGTTTTTCCAGTGACGTCGGAACGAGCACAGAGACGAGCGCGTGCACAAAGAAATGCACCCGCCCGGCCATAACAATGCTACTGGCATCGCACCGGAAGCAAGTGGCGTAATCGGCAGCGCCACAAAGGCATATTTTGGCTGCCAATGTAGCGCCACGTCTGCAATCCCGTGATTGCACAGACGTGGCGCTACTCCTACCGCACTATGCCCGGCGCCCGGCGCGGACACAGTGCACATAATTACCTATTTTGGTTTTTTTTTTTCTTAAAGGGAAAGGTTTAAATATTTTTTTTTTTTTTTTTTTTTTTTTTTACAGACTGGGGGAGGGGGGGCGGCGCCCGGGCGCCCCCTATGGACGGGCCGCCACTGGCTGAGGGGATCGTGGACATCACTGGAGAGAGAAGGAGCTCAGGTTGGTAATTGGGGGGTGTTGGGGAGGCTGCTACACACAGAAGTTTGTTATCTTAATGCATAGAAATGCATTATGATAAAAAACCTTCAGCCTTTACAACTTCTTTAAAGTGGTTGTTCGCCTTGTTTGGAAAAAAAAAAGAAGCAAATTCTGTAGCTGCTGACTTTCAATAAAAGGACACTCAGCTGTCTAGGGGTCCAGTGCCGTCTTCAACCAGCAGGTTCTTCACTGGTCTTTGGGGCCCCGGTGCCGGCATGCTAACTGTGGGCAGCTAGCTGTGATTCCTTGCAACTTCACAGCCGGCTGTCCACTGCGCAAGTGTGAGCCACGTTGCGCTTTGTGAATGGGTCCGCAACCATCTGGGACATGTGACGTGTCCCAGAAGGTTGCGGGCAGAGGGGAGAACTTTCAGTGGATCCACTGTGGCGATCTGTCCGGAAGTGGGAGAAGGTACCTGTCAAAACCAGGTAAACCCCCCACCCCAAAAAAAAGTACTAAAAATAGCAGAGGAGGGTGGGAGGAGAGCATAATGTGAAAGTTCTGCTTTAAAGTGGAAGTTCACCCAAAAATAAATTTCTAATAATATCTTGAGCTGACCGGTTATACTGCGAGGATGCTGTTTTTTTTATTTATTTTTTTCATACATACCTTGTTAGCGGTGTTTCATCCCTCGGCTTCCGGGTACGATTCTAGTGGGGCTGGGCGTTCCTAGTTGATTGATGTTCCTCTGACCGGCGCATACTGCGCGTCACGACTTTCCGAAAGAAGCCGAACGTCGCTGCGCAGGCGTCGTATAGAGCCGACTCTATACGGCGCCTGCGCAATGACGTTCGGCTTCTTTCGGAAAGTCGTGACGTGCGGTATGCGGCGGTCGGAGGAACGTCAATCAACTAGGAACGCCCAGCCCCGCTAGAATCGTACCCGGAAGCCGAGGGATGAAACACCACTAACAAGGTATGTATGAAAAAAACAAAAACAAAAAAACAGCATCCTCGCAGTATAACCGGTCATCTCAAGGTATTATTAGAAATTTATTTTTGGGTGAACTTCCACTTTAAGTAGCGTTTTCAGTTTGTGGTGCTCAGATACAGTTAGGGTCCACTTTACACATTTAGATTCATTGGCATAGTATGACCAAGGGTACTGCATCTTTTCCTACCATGCAGAAACATTGTACAATATATTAAAGCTGGGAGAAGCATTTTTTGGAATCAAATACATCTTACCAATTCTAGCATTGGTTCAAGAGGATGAAAATACAACAAATTTCCTTGGATCAAGGTCATTTGGACCCGTGGACCTGCCAGCAGTGCGTGCTCAGCTACCCCTGCCGTTGTACCACTGTGTCATTTGCCATTAAGAGGGAGTGAGCGGGTTAAGCCTAAATGCTTAGAATATGTTTTTATTGGGCAATTAAAGGTATGACTGCAACATTATGTGCTTCCTCACTTGGCACCAATCGCCATTTCATCTGAAACTGAAGGTGAAAAGTGATTTCTATAAAACACGGCTAGCACGACACAGATGCTGATGGTTTCAATCAAGCACAGCTGTTAGGCATGACCAACACTTTAAAAAAAAAAAAAAACTCCAGCCCTGTGAAATAAGCTCTGGGCAAAAGGCTTATAGAAAGGGGCAAAACAAAGCCCAAAAGCAGCAACTATTATGTACTACTAATCTTGTGCTAATGACTTTTTTGTTTGTCTTTTTTCCACCCCCCTTGGTGGTCATCATTGTTTTCACTGATAGGAAGGAAATCGTTGCACTACAATTTATGTTCAGAGTAACCAAAATACGCGTTTAGTCCACATAACGAGGTGAAAATGGAGCGTTGGGAGTTATCATATACAGACATCATGGAATGAAAAGAAAGCAGAAAACTTTCACAGGTTCCAATTAAGTTGTTAATTAAGTTGAGTGTGGCTTGATCTAAGAAGTAGATGTCTATCTTCAATTACCATAAACGAATGAACAATGATATACATTTGCAGCAAAAAAGACCTTAAGGCTGGGTTCACACTGGGTTCTCCCATCCAATTTGCAATAGCAGGAGATTTAGACCGGCTGTCTATGGAGCCGGTTCACATATCTGTGATATGTGGCTCCGGGCTCTATTCTTTGCACAGGAGCTTTGTGCTTCTTTTGGTCCTTTTCAGGTCCAAATTCAGCCCAAAATTTGGACCTGAAACAGTGAACGGGGACGCACCAGACCCCTGCTGTGAGCCTCATGCAAAGATAGTGTGAACCCAACCTTAAGCCAGTCACAACACAAGCATCAGTCAAATACACATAAAATGAATACATAGCTACCTTTGTCTGCTCTCCTTTTGGGTGGACAGTTTGGAAGGGAACAATTAGGAGGCGTAACAGGTCTGTAGCCGAAAAAGCAAAAACCTATCTCTAGCAACATTCTGGTTTTGTGGATTGTAGATGGCAACATACCTCACAGGCCCCGTACACACGACCGAGGAACTCGACGTGCCAAACACATCGAGTTCCTCGTCAAGTTCAGTGTGGAAGCCGCCGAGGAGCTCGGCGGGCCGACTTTCCTCATTGAACAACGAGGAAATAGAGAACATGTTCTCTTTTCGGCCCGACGAGTTCCTCGACGGGTTCCTCGCTGAAAAGTGTACACACGAGTTTCTCGCCAGAATCCAGCTCTGACCGAGTTTCTGGCTGAATTCACCAAAATCCTGAAAAAAAAGCAAAAAAAAAAATAAAAATAAAAAAAAATGTACTTACCAAAAATGGCGGTTGCTATGCGGAACTTCCTAATCTGCCTCTTCCCATACCGCGGCAGATCTTCTTCCTCGTCCTCCCCACGTTGTCTTCTGGGGAAAGGGGCACGCTGCCTTCTGGGAACTGTGTGTATCCCAGAAAGGCGTGGTGGCGGTATAGCGCCGCTAAAAATAGCAGCGCTATACCGTCGGAATTGCCGCGGGATTCGGCCTCTAGCGGTGTGGTATTAACCCCCGCTAGCGGCCGATAAAGGGTTAATTTTAAAAAAAAGGGTTCTGCAGAGGCGCATTGTGGGCGGTATTACCACGGTTTCCCATTGTTTTAAATGGGAAGGAGCAGCTTTCACATTGAGAAGGCTGGGCATGAGTATTTCAGGCGGTATAGCATCGCTATTTTTAGCGCTGTACCGCCTGAAAAACTCCTCAGTGTAAAAGGGGCCTTAGTGAGGATGGCGGCGCCGAGAGCTGCCAGGATTAAGGGATCGGCCTCGGGGGGGGGGGGGGGGGCATCGCGGGCGCCTAGGACAGGTAAGTGTCCTTATTAAAAGTCAGCAGCTACAGTGTTTGTAGCTGCTGACTTTAAAAAAAAAAATTGCGGGTGGAACCCTGCTTTAACCTTTAACCAGCTACATAAAAATAAAAAAAACATATGCGTGGGAAGGAGGGAGTAAGGTAAATCAGCAGAGAACAAGGAACAATTTATAATATTATTAATATTATAATAATTTTCTAATTTATTTTAACGGAAAACGCCTTTGAGCAATAATGGTCAGTTTGGATATTTGCTGTGTTTGTCAACTTTTTTAACCCTCCTCCTTTAAAAAAAAAAAGGATAAATGGCAACTTTCATACTTCTGTGTTAGCAATTTCACTTTAAACAAATGCTAAGAAACAGAAAGATTTATTAAATAAATAAATATATTGTATATATAATATCCGACATTATGTAATAAAGAAAGATAAGTTATTCATGCACAATATATTTGTGATTGAATCACCATAAGCCAGATTTAAGCATTCTCACCATCCAGTGAATTGATCTTTCTTACAACTCAATTGCCTCTTAAAAGTAGCACAAGTTGTCTCTTGACAGCTGTTTTCAAAGTGCAACTAACACTATTTGGCTGTTGAATGATGTGTGCATACTTGTGCCTATGTAGAGTGGAGAAGGAGCACAAAATCAATGGGATGGGGAAAAATCCAACTGGACCAATCATCAGTGAATTGACAGCTGATGTCTGCAATAACAATTTGGTTGTGTTTGTACCAAAGATAGTTAATTGGAATGCTTTTTACATCCATCAGCAGCTCAAGAGAGAAACCTGTTTATCCAAAGCAGAGGAGTACTTTTCAGCAAAATGGCAAGATAAGATTTGGCAGTAAGTGACTCATGAAGTGGTGGTTCAAAAATGCAGCTTCTTGGATGGATGTGGCCCTTTGCTTGTCTTTATCTGGCCCTTGGGGCATTATTCCTCCCACTGACACCAACAGTGGGGCACTTTGACACCAATGGTGGGGCACTATTCCTTCAACTGACACCAAAATTGGGGCATTTTTCATTCCACTGACACCAACAATGGGGCATAATTCCTCCCACTGATATAAAAGATTGTGCATTATTCCTTCCACTGACATCAAATGATGGGGCAAACTATTCCTCCAACTAATACAAATGGTTGGTTACTATTCCTCCTCCTACTGACCACTCCTTCTAACTCCCACTGGTTACTAAAACTAGAGTGTGGAAAATCTGTTGCAGCTCTGCATAGTAACTAATAAGCTTCCAGGTTTTATTGTCAAAGCTTAATTGAACAAGATGAAGTTACAAACTGATTGGCTAATATGCACATCTGCACCAGATTCTGAGTGCTCCAGACCCCATCAGGGCCATCTTAATGCAAGGGCACTCCTGGGCACTGCCCAGGGGCCCGAGGTACATGGAGGGCCCCACAATAATCTTGCATTACATCATACTTGCCAATTGCCCCAGATTTGCTGACAGTCATGCCTTTTACTAAACTGTTCCGATATGGTCATGTCCTGGGAAGCATCTCAGAACCTATACTGTGCCCTCCTGATCCCAGTATTGTGCCCTCCTGACCCTCCCCCCTGTACTGTGCCCTTCTGCATTCCTCTCCTGTGTTGTGCCCTCCTGATCCCAGTATTGTGCCCTTCTGACTCCCCCTGTACTGTGCCTCTCTGCCCCCCCCCCCCCTGTGCTGTGCCCTCCTGATCCCAGTATTGTGCCCTCCTGACCCCCCCTGTACTGTGCCCTCCTGACCCCCCTTTGTTACCTTGTATTCTCAGTATAGCTGAGATTGGGTGCTTAGAGGGCCGTTCACTGGGGTGTGATCATCTACTTATCTGGACCACTTACTCCAGTGATATTCCGGATGTGGGCACCAACGGCATCTCTCAGCTCATCCTATAGTAATTCTGTTCAATAGTCTATCTGAGGTTGAATAATGGACCCACATATACTGTAGTTTAAGGTGTTTATCCCAGTTGTCTCCCTCCCTAGACTGCATCTCCTCCATAAGCATGACATCATTGACAATGGCAATCCACCTATGGAGGGGGGGTTACTTCAGATTTCCAATATTTTGTGATCAAAAAAAAATCTAAGGAGGTTGGTTTTCTGGGATTTGACTGATCCCGCTCTCCCTATTGGATTTTAAATATAGTTCATATTATGGGGGTTGCATTAGCAGCAGTAAGGACGCTCTAAGATGGGCATGAACTAACAGAGCCAACTCTACTCTGTGGGCCCTCCCATCCGATCCAACCAGATGGAAGGGGACAGATCCCATTCTGTTGTTTTTTTTAGTGGATTGGAGGTAGGTGGGTGCAAATGTAGAAGAGTCTGTTTACATCTGCCGCTCCATAGAGATGAATGGAGGGTCTGCGTGGGTTGAACCGATCATGTGAAATGGACCCAAGGCTGCTTTCACACGGGTCGGCAATCTGGGCTTGCGAACCTTTGCTATCCCAAAGCAGGAGTTTGCAGGCCACATCAGAGGGCTACGCAGGCCACATGTGGCCCCCGGGCCGCTGGTTGGGCACCCCTGCCATAGATGATTACATTTTCTTTCCTTCCACCATGAGTGAAAGGAAAGAAAATCGCTCAGTTCCCCACCAACACAGTCAGGGTGGATGAAGGAATGCCTCCTGCAGCTCTATTGCAGTCTCCCGGGGGAAAGGGGAAGGGGCAGGCTTTGCTTCCAGGCTGGCAGAAAACAATGGTCACTGCTAGCAACCATAGCCACCAGCAGTAATCGCATGTAAAAAATCCAACAGGCTGGTTGTGCCTAAGTTGATCGCTGGATCACCTTGGGTACAATCAGCCTACCCATAGATAGACCAAATCTTGGCTGGTCCCTGCTGAACCAACCAAATTTCAATCTATGTATTGTTGGCCCTAAAGTGTATGTTAAGCACAAACCTTTGAGCCTAAACTAAGTAGGGCATGGTTAAAACTTTTAAGTCTGTATCCCTCTAGACCAGGGGTCTCAAAATGGTGGCACTCCAGCTGTTGCAGAACTACAATTCCCATGAGGCATTGCAAGGTTGACAGTTACAAGCATGACTCTCATAGGCAGAGGCATGATGGGACTTGCACAACAGCTGGAGGGCCGCCAGTTTGAGACCCCTGCTCTAAACCGATTTCCTCTCACTTCCTGTCCTGAAGTAATAAAAATAAGTCAGATGACATCTCTCTATACTGATATGAATTCCCCTCTTAGACAGTTGTCAGCAGAACAGGTGGCCCCATTGGAAGATTTATCCACAACTACCAGTAAAAAACAAAACATTTTTAATTTAACTATCTGTCCTGTGATAATGGCATGCAGAATAAACTGAGAGGCAGAATGTCCCTGGAAGGCTAACAGACAGCAAAAAACATAGGGGCAGATCCACAGCGGCATACTTTCAAATTTCCTGCGTCATATCTTTGGTTTGAATCCTCAAACCAAGATACGACGGCATCTGGGTTAGATCCGACAGATAGATGCAATACTTCAGCATCCGCTGGGTGGAGTTCGCGTAGTTTTCCACGTCGGGTATGCAAATTAGCTATTTCCAACGATCCACGAACGTACGCGCGGCCGTCGCATTCTTTTACGTCGTCTCTAGTCGGCTTTTTCCGGCGTATAGTTAAAGCTGGTGTTTTGCGGCGTATAGTTTGACTTGCCATGTTAAGTATGGCCGTCGTTCCCGCATTTAATTTGAATTTTAAATTTTTTGCGTAAGTCGTCCGTGAATCGGGATGGATGTAGTTCACGTCTATGTTAAAAAAAATGACGTCCTAGCGACGTCATTTAGCGCAATGCACGGCGGGAAATTTTTGGGACGGCGCATGCGCAGTTCATTCGGTGCGGGGACACGCTTCATTTAAATGAAACACGCCCCCTAATCACAGATTTGAATTCCGCCACCAGAGATAGACTACGCCGCCGTAACTTACGGCGCAAAATCTTTAAGGATTCGAAGATAACACAAGTAAGTTATGGCGGCGTAGCATATCTCCTATACGCTGCGCCGGGGCAGATCTTTGTGGATCTGCCCCATAGAAAATAAAAATAGATGTTCAAGTGGTTAGAACAGTAAAGTCTTGACAAGAGAGAAGCAATTTGAGAAGCAATGGAGAAAATTATATACATTTTCGTAGTAGCTAACTTATTACGCAAACTTACTACAGAAAGCAAATCTGTCCCTAACTTGCATTATAAATAAAATAATTTGATAAATAGCAACTGCAAACAATAGGACAGCACTGATAAATGTCTCCCAAGGTGTGCAAAGCGTCCAACGCACCACAACAGACCAAAAATTGTGCATGTAGATTTTTCGGCAATGCACTACAACGCGTGTCCATTGGCAAGGTGTGTTGAGGGTGCCTGTCACAATATATACCATGCATTACTGCAAGTTAGTACAACATGCTATAGTAAAATGTGCCCTAATGCCGCGTACACACAATCAGAAATTCTGACAAAAATCTTAGGGCCAGATTCACGTAGAAATGGGCTACGCTGCTGCGGCGGCGTAACGTATCCCATTTATGTTACACCGCCGCAAGTTTTCAGCGTAAGTGCTTGATTCACAAAGCACTTGCCTGTAAACTTGCGGCGGTGTAACGTAAATCCGCCCGGCGCAAGCCCGCCTAATTCAAATGGGGCGGGGACCATTTAAATTAGGCGCGTTCCCGCGCCAAACTTACTGCGCATGCTCCGTCCCTAAAATTTCCCGACGTGCATTGCGCTAAATGACATCGCAAGGACGTCATTGGTTTCGACGTTAACATAAATGGCGTCCAGCGCCATTCAGGGACGACTTACGCAAACAACGTGAAATTTAAAAATTTGACGCGGGAACGACGGCCATACTTAACATTGGTTAGACCACCTAGAGGGCATGCTTAGTTTTACGCGACGTATCTCTACTGAAAAAACGTAAATTTAGAGCGACGGGCAAAGCGGACGTTCGTGAATCGGCGTAACTAGTCATTTGCATATTCTACGCCGACCGCAATGGAATCGCCACCTAGCGGCCGGGCCTAGAATTGCAGCCTAAGATCCGACGGTGTAAGTCTCTTACGTCGGATCTTAGGGCTATCTATGCGTAACCTGATTCTATGAATCAGGCGCATAGATACGACAATCGTATCTCAGAGATACGACGGTGTATCAGGAGATACGCCGTCGTATCTCTTTTGTGAATCTGGCCCTTGGATTTTTTTACGGCGGAATTTTAGCTCAAACTTGTGTTGCATACACAGGGTCACACAAAATTCCGACCGTTGAGAAAGCAGTGACGTACAACACTACGACGAGCCGGGAAAAATTAAGTTCAATGATTCCGAGCATGCGTCGGCTTGATTCCGAGCATGAACTTTTCCCATCTGAAAGTTTGAGAACCAGCTCTCAAATTTTAGCTTTAGGAAATTCCGACAGAAAATGTCTGATGGGGCCTACACACGGTCGGAATTTCCGACCAAAAGCTCACATCAAACTTTTCTTGACGGAAATTCCGATCATGTGTACGCGGCATTAGACTTTGCACACCTTTTGTTTTGATGTACCTGGATTAATTGTACAAAGTGGTATTTATCTTTCTTTTTTTTCCAAAGAATGTGTAGTTTTGCTTTAAGGAAGCCGTGGGATTGTTACATGTGAGCCGGGATTAGCTGAAATTCCAGCACCACCGCTGGTCATACAGATGGCGATATACACAGTGCTGGCCTTTTGCAGTGCAATTCCCCCCGAATATTGCAGCTGATGTGGAACAATGCAAGACTCAGTGTTTCTAAAAGAATAAATATTGCTTATTCTGCATTCACATGGAGTATTACAATAGTCCTTACGCCTCACAAAGAATTCAAGAAAGTTCATATCGACCCCTCATTGCAGTGCTGTGAAAAGCTTTAATTGTCTGACCGACGCAGATGGAAAAAATGAGTGGAATTTGAAATGTTTTTTGACAAACAAGAAGCCCAACATATGAAAGCTGGGGTTGACGGGTTACGTTGTGACAACAATTTTTTCTTCTAATTGATTGTGAACTCTGAGTCCATTTCCCAGAACAGTGATAAGCATTCTAAAGGGTCCTATAGTCTTTTGAATTTTGTTTCTAAGTATATGTAAACTGTTTAAGCTTGAAGCAATTTCTCTTATTGACTCTTAAAACTGAACTCCTGACGGATCTAAAACCACCAATTATTGCAGCATTGTAATAATTCACAGTAAAATATGAGAGTATGAGATATTGAAAACAACATTTATACTCACCTAGGTGGATGCAGCATCAATTGAATGCTGCATCTGTCTCCTGCTGGCTCTGCACTAAGTACTGAGCGATCAAAAACCACTATTCACTCAATTCTGTATGCCGTGAGTCAGGGAATGTCAGGGCCAGATTCTTGTAGAACGGCGTATCCTTGCGGCGGCGTATCGTATCCGATTTACGTTACGCCTCTTAGACGGGCAAGTGCTGTATTCTCAAATCACTTGCTCCGTAAGTTGCGGCGGCGTAGCGTAATTTCGGCCGGCGTAAGCCCGCCTAATTCAAATTTGGATCAGGGGGGCGTGTTTTATGCAAAACTACTGTGACCCGACGTGATTGACGTTTTTTCGGAACGGCGCATTCGCCGTCCGTGGAATTTCCCAGTGCGCAAGGACGTCATTGGTTTCGACGTGAACGTAAATGACGTCCAGCCCCATTCACGGACGACTTACGCAAACGACGTAACTTTTTCAAATTTCGACGCGGGAACGACGGCCATACTTTACATTGTTGCGCCGCACTTATGCCACCATATAGCAGGGGCAACATTACGCCGGGAAAAGCCTAACGTAAACGTCGTAACTTTACTGCGTCGGCCGCGTGTACGTTCGGGAAATTGCGTATCTAGCTAATTTGCATACTCGACGCGGAATTCAACGGAAGCGCCACCTAGCGGTCAAAAAAAAATGCAGTTTAGATCCGACGGCGTAAGAGACTTGCGCCTGTCGGATCTAATGGATATCTATGCGTAACTGATTCTAAGAATCAGTCGCATAGATACGACGGGTCAGATTAGGACTTACGACGGCGTACATTGCTGAAAGTAATGGCTTTTTTTTCTGGCCACTCTGCCATAAAGCCCAACTCTATGGAGCGTACGGCTTATTGTTGTCCTATGTACAGATACTCCAGTCTCTGCTGTGGAACTCTACAGCTCTTCCAGGGTTACCTTAGGTCTCTCTGCTGCCTCTCTGATTAATGCCCTCCTTGCCCGCTCCGTGAGTTTTGGTGTGCGGCTGCCTCTTGGGAGGTTTGCTGTTGTGCCATGTTCTTTCCATTTGGTTATGATAGATTTGATGGCACTCCTAGGGATCATTAAAGATTTGGATATTTTTTTATAACCTAACCCTGACTTGTACTTCTCAACAACATTGTCCCTTACTTGTTTGGAGAATTCCTTGGTCTTCATGGCAGTGTTTGGTTAGTGGTGCCTCGTGCTTAGGTGTTGCAGCCTCTGGGGCCTTTCAAAAAGGTGTGTCTATGTAATGACAGATCATGTGACACTTAGATTGCACACAGGTGGACTTCATTTCACTAATTATGTGACTTCTGAAGGTAATTGGTTGCACCAGAGCTTTTTACGGGCTTCATAACAAAGGGGGTGAATACAGACGCACATGCCAATTATCAGTTTTTTATTTCTGAAAAATTGTTTTATGTATATATTTTTCTAATTTTACTTCACCAACTTAGACTATTGTGTTTTGATCCATCGCATATAATTCAGATTAAAAAAAAAAGGCTGTAATGTAACAAAATAGGTAAAAAGCCAAGGGGGGGGGGGGGTGAATAATTTTGCAAGGCACTGTAATTTGGGGTTTCAAACCTTTCTAAACAAAAAGCTAGTTTATTGTCCTTCCGACTCTAGGGGGGCCAAACTATGGCCAGAGGGAGTAAAAAATGCCCCAGCGTCAGTGGGAGTGAACAATGACTCAGGCATGGTGATTAGTGGTAGTAAAAAAAAATTCATAGCACCTGTGGTCAGTAGGAGGAATATTGCCCCATCATTTATATTGGTAAGAGGAATAGTGCCCCATTGGATACACATTGCCCATTGTTGGTGTCTGTGGAAGAAACAGTGCCTCATTGTTGATGTCAGTCTAAGGCACGGGTGCCCAACCTTTTGAAGAGCAAGGGACACTTAAGCGACTTGGTAACCGGTTACGGACCACATTGAGCAGAGCGGGTGGATGGCAGCCTACTCGGCTCTCAGCACACCAGACTCGCAGGTAACAGAAGTCTATGGCTCAGTGCAGGTAACCCACAGGTGCACTTCTCTGCACCTGTGGATAAGTTTGAAAGCAGCTCAGTAACCACTGCAGAACAGATTTGCCCATATATACACTGTGATATTAGTTATAAACTTAACTTTCATAACAATATTCTATTTTAGAGCAGGAGGTCGCGGGCCACATTCGAAAATATTTTCCTTTGCTGCCCCTGAGTATGCAAGGCCTGGAAAACACTGACTACTGGTTTGCTGGGAAATAAGTAGAAAGGAAGGGCCATACCACTGCTGGTTGTTGTTTGATAAAATGTTAGGGCCAGATTCACGTAGAATTGCGGCCGTGTAACGTAACCCGTTTACGTTACACCGCCGCAAGTTTTCAGTGTAAGTGCCCGATCCACAAAGCACTTACCTGTAAACTTGCGGCGGTGTATCGTAAACACGTCCGGCGCAAACCCGCCCAATTCAAATGGGGCGGGTATCATTTAAATTAGGTGCGCTCCCGCGCCGGACGTACTGCGCATGCTCCGTTCGCAATTTTCCCGACGTGCTTTGCACGAACTTACGGCGGCCCAACGTGTTTGTGAATCGCGACGTGCGTAACGTACTTACGCCGGAAAAAAAAAAATCAAAAGCGACGTGGGAACGACGGGCATACTTTAACATGGTGGAGTAATTTTACACCATGTTAATAGCACCCCTAACTTTGCGACGGGAAACTAAGACTTGCTCCGACGTAACGACGGGAAAAACCTTCATGGATCGCCGTAACTGCTAATTTGCATACCCGACGCTGGAATACGACGCAAACTCCACCCAGCGGCGGCCGAGGTACTGCATCCTAAGATCCGACGGTGCAAGTCAATTACACCTGTCGGATCTTAGGGCTATCTATGCGGAACTGATTCTATGAATCAGCCGCATAGATAGAACAAGAGATACGACGGTGTATCAGGAGATACGCCGTCGTATCTGTTCTGTGAATCTGGCCCTTATTACCTTCTGAGCAACAACATCCAGCCACACACAAGTGTCTTCCCTGTCGTGTTTCACCTTGACATGGCACCTAATCGTGAAGGCCAACTGGTTGCTGGGACCCAAAGGCCACACAGTAAGTACCAAAGGGTCACGTGCAACTCTCGGGTGGCGGGTTGGGTTCCAGCGGTCTATAGCATTGAAAGACATAACACATGATAATATATTTTATTCTATCATCCCAAAATGTATTAACATAAAAAATACAATGTTCATAAACTGTACAAGAATGCAGAATATAAAATAATGTATAAAACAGTTCTCAAACTCTCCACCAAGATGGACCTGTTTTTTAACCCCTGTTCGCACTGTGTAATTCGTCGCTCCTCAGCTGTTGTGTGATAATGCATAACAAGAAGAATCTCATTATTGTCTATAGGGCCCTTTCAAACCTATGCAATATGCCTCCCTGCAACTTGATAAAAGGCGCAGGTGCTTCTTTTGGTACATTTTTGTTCCTATTGACATTGGCACATAATAAACACATGACAAATACATCAAGGATTCATCAAAACGCACAAAAATTATGCGAAAGTGTAAACCTAGCCATAGGGCGGTCAATATAAAGAATGTTGCCATGATTTGTTCTGTATGGCGACAACATGATAAAAATTAGACATGTGCGATTCTGTTCGTAACGAATGGATTTTCGTACAAATTTCTTAGTATTCGTACATTCCGATCAATTCGAACATCTGAATAGCTGAAAGTACTAAAATACGAAAATTACGGAATTACAAATAAGCAAAATAACAAACAAGCGAAAATACGAACGTATGATTGGACAAACGTACTAAAATACGAAACAGCGAAACAGAAAAAGAACGAAAATGACATCTATAAGGAACGATTTGCATTCCGTATTTTAAATCCTGTGTCTGTTCGTAATTTTGTATATTCGTATTTTCATTCGTATGTTTGTACTTTCATTTGTGTGTTTTGTAAATCCGTTTTTTTTTGTCTGTTCCTAAATTTGTGTACTCGAATCGTTCTTTCGAATGGGCACTGGGCAGTGTAGTTAGTGAGTGATGTATCGTACCTAATATCTTAGCCAATCAGCTTATCGCTTTTGTGCTGAGTCACATTGGACAGTGTAAAGACTTCAAACAAACTTTTCCGTGGATTTTTGTCCGAAGGGAATTGGCCGGACTTTTGTTGCCGAAAAGTTTGTCCGTTTGCAGAGCGAACTTTTGTCCGATAAAAACCGTAAAAGTTTGTCCGATGGAGTGTACACACGGTCAAATTTTTTGGAAAACTTGCTCATTTTGAAGTTTGTTGGCAAAAATTCCAACTGTGTGTACGGGGCTTAAGAGAAAGTCTATCTTAATATGGATTAGCCGCGTGTTGAAAATGAAACTAAAATACGAGATTGCGAATGACCGCGCCGCAATGTATTTACGAAAGTACAAAATTACGAATCCATTAAACAAAAATTATTATCTAACGAAATTACGAATTTTGAATCAACGAAAATAAATTAGACAGAATTACGAATCATTCAGTATCAACGAAATAGGAAAACTTGCGTCTTACGAAATTATGAATCTTTACGAACCTACGGAACGAGACAAAACGAAAAAAAAAAAAAAAGACATTTTTTGTTGTGCACATGTATAATAAAAATTACCGGTTTACATTTATGATATAAAGATATATATATGGCCCGTTTAATTTCTGTCTATGGGCTGCATTAGTACCATTGAGAACGTCTGACTTATAACGAAACGCGTCTGGAAGGACGTGCATTGACGTCACCACGCCAAGGAGGAAGGGCTCCACTAGTTGCCGGCCGGCACTTTGTTTTGCATGCTGCTTGTTTTATCTACTTTTGTAAGTACACAACAATTTTTTACGGGATTACGCTATGGTGCATCCTTTTTCCATATATATGTTCGGATGAGCTTGAGATTGTGCCTGGAGTTTTCCCTCGAGAACCTGTCTCCCCCTGCATCTCTGTGAGTCCATAAGGGCCGCGGCTGGGCTATAGCTGACTGCACATCAAGCTTGCCCTCTGGTAAGCGGCCTTAAAGCGGAGTTCCACCTAAAAATGGAACTTCCGCTTAACCCACTCCTCGCTCCCTTACATGCCACATTTGGCATGTAATTTTTTTTGGGGGGGAGTGGGGGTTTCAGGAGAAGGGGACTTCCTGTCCCACTTCCTCCTTCCTCAGAGGGGCTGGAAAGGCGATTAGCTTAATCGCCTTTTCACAGCCCCTCCCTGTAGGCGAGCGCCTGTCCAATCGGACGGTGCCGCGCCGCTCGCGCATGCGCACTGCCGCTCGCGCATGTGCAGTGGGTGCCCGGCCGTGAAGCCGAAAGCTGTCACTGCCGGGTGCCCACACTAAGAATGAAGACGCCGGCCGGCGAGGGGGGGCGAGGAGCGGAGCCCCGGCCGGCGAGGAGCTGGAGCCGCGGAGCAGGTAAGTGTCTGTTTATTAAAAGCCAGCAGCTACACTTTTTGTAGCTGCTGACTTTTAATAAACTTAAAAAAAAGGTGGAAAACCCCTTTAAATCTTGGTGAAGGGTGTCACTTCAGTGTGGAAATATCTGTCACTTTTGGTGGTGTGTGATCTTAGGATTCAGCACTCATATGAACTTCACTGCATCTGGAATTACATACTTACATTTGCATCCTATGGACTTGCTGATATCAGAAATTGAGAATTTGATTTTCTGAATTTATTATATTGTTTAAGAGTTTTTTTGGCGCGGCTTTATTTTCTATGAGTATCTGAATTGAGCTTTGTAAAGTCCTTCAGAGCCACTGAAAGCAGCTTCTGCTAATCAAAGGGTGGTCAGATCAGAAGTATTCAGTGTTGGCAGGGCCGATGATAGAAATCATGGGGCCCCGTACAGCCTACCTGACGGGGCCCCCTTCAGCTCCTCCCCTGGTCCCTCCTTCAGCTTCACACCTGGCTCCGCCCCAGATGCCATATTGTGCTGAAGACAGTGCCACCCATGCTGCCAATGGCATAGTGCCATTGGCAGCATGGGTGGCGATGTCTGCAGTGCATTATGGCATTGGCGGCATGGGTGGCACTGTCTCTGCAAGCACTACATGCATTATGGGCCAAAACGCATGTGCTACCCGCAGACAGTACCACCCATGCCGCCAATTCCATAACGTGTTGCAGACACCATGACACTAATGCCATAACGCATGTGCTGCCTGCTGACAGTGCGACCCATGCCACCAATGCTATATTGTGCTGTAGACAGTGCCACCCATGCCATATTGTGCTATAGACAGTGCCACCCATGCCGCCAATGGCATAATGCCATTGGCGGCAAGGGTGGCACTGTCTCTGCAGGCAGCATATGCGTTATGGCATTAGCGTCATGGGTGGCACTGTCTGCAGCACATGATGGCCTTTGCGGCATGGGTGTGACTGTCTACAGCACAATATGGCATTGGCGGCATGGGTGGCACTGTCTCTGCAGGCAGCACATGCGTTATGGCCCATGACGCATGTGATACCTGCAGACAGTGCCACCCATGCCGCCAATGCCATAATGTAAAGATGATGCTGCAGTAGTGGATCTTGAATCCCCCCCAAGCAATCACACACCTGTGTTCTGTGTAAGCCGGGCCCCAGGAGTCACTTCCTCCCTGATCCTGCTGCTGCCTGGACTGGAGTGTGCGTGTCAGTCAGTCGTGCCAGCTCCAGCTCTTTTTTATCTTCTGCCACTGCCGCTCGCCTCGCTGTTTCTTCACTCAGGCCGAGTGAAGAACAGAGCAGAGTGGGATGAATCACTCCGTGCCAGGGAAGACACTATAGAAGACGCGCTGGCCGGGACTTGAGCCAGCATGAGGAGCAGGCGCGGAGGAGTCATTCTTCCGCGCCTGAAAAAGGAAAAATAGTCCCTCCCGCCTATTGAGCATAATAAAAAAAAAAACGTAAAAAGAACGGGGGTTGCGTGCAGTTGGTTTGGTGTACTCGTCTCGGACAGACGATGTTTGGTTAAAGTGGCTGGAGGAGTTGTTTTTTTTAACATTAAGTGGTTAATTAGTTCTCTGTTCAGGCTGCCCGGGCCCCCCTGATGGCCGGGCCCGGTACAACAGGGCCAGTTGGACTGGCCTATCAGCGGCCCTGAGTGTTGGATACAACTGACTGGTAGCTATCAATGAGGAGGCTACACTTCTGCTTCAGATACTCCACAGCCTTACATTGGGAGTGACATTTTATCCAAAATTAGTAAAATTTATCTTCCGAATCCTGACTCTGAACATGAGGAAGCAGATGATAAAATTGCTTGTGGTTATGTCAGGAACTCAGGAACAATTCATAGTAGTTCAAGATCAGGATTCAGGAACAATGCATAGACCTATGGAAAGGCAGGTGAGTGCATGTAAGAGCATCATGGCGGAGGCAGCTGGAAAAGACGGCCACACAGGCAGTAGCCCGAGGTTCCTAGAGTAATTAGACTGTGGCAGAATGTCAACAGGTTATCAGCCAGCTCCCTTTGATGCTGAATTCATTATTACCAAGAGATTCTCATTAACACATACCAGATATACTAAATGACAAATGAGATGTTACTCATAGCAACCTATATATTCCTGACATTTCTCCCTTCTGTAGGCAGAAGCCCAAATGTATACACTGAAGTACATTCACATAGTAAAATGCATTTTATACAGTAGCTGTGTTGCAATGCACTATGGTGGGATTAGCAGGAAGGATGCAGGCTTCAGTGCATCACAGCTACAGCATGGTAATAGAATATCATTTATGCCCAGTTGTCTAGCTTTGCTTCATAATCAGGAGCTGACATACAGAACGGGGTCATTTTACCATACCTGGAGTTGGTAGGAGCATAACCTTTGGTGCCCAAAGCATCATCTTTTTACTAGGATTGCATATAGAGAACCTATCTGGTCCTAATCTGTATGGGCAAAGCACATGTTCACTTTAAAGAATACCTATATTTTTTGTACAGTTATCCTTTAAATTTAACCGCAACCCCTCCACTTTAAAATCTTGTGCTAGTTCACATCATGTCCATTGAGCTGCGTTTTTTTGCACTGCCTGCCTAAATGTCCCTCCGATTCCGAGGTGCTCAGCGCTGTCATTGCTGCAGTCACGGGGGGGGGGGGGGGGGGGGGCGCCGGCCTGACACCCCCCAGTGTTAGCTAAAAAAAAAAAAATCCTCAATGTGGGGATGGTGTCACCCGGGTGCGGACCGCACCCCCCGCACCCCCCTAGCAACGCCTCTGCAGGGCACATAGACAACAATTGTTTTCTATGTCTCCTGTTCACGATAAAACTTCATTTTTCTCAGCTCGTCATAGTCGTTTATGTCACCGCGTTTTGGACGGTCGGAATTTGGTCTGACAGTGTGTATGCAAGACAGCTTGAACGGAATTCCGATGGAAAATTCCATCGGATTTTATGCCATCGGAAATTCCGATCGTGTGTACAGGGCATTACTTCCACTTTAATCAGTTACTGCTCTACTCAATATTTGAAAAAAAAAGTATTGGCTTTAGAAACATTTTACAGATTATCGGTTATTCCCAGTGAATGTGTGCCTATATTTCCCATTTAGGTCTACTATAACGTAGTGAATGAGTCCACATATGCAAAAATATTAAGAGAATTTCATGACACTAAATGTAAAAGGTATATAATAGGGCATAAAGTATAGAAGTTAGGAGTCCAACTTTATAAAGTACCGTATATTTTTTAATTTCAAAGTGTAGGCTGAGGAGCTCTATTGACTGAAAATACGAGTATACATCACTTTACATTGCAATACACAAAACTCCAAACTGTCACCTAAGGCTCCTGCTGTCTTGGACAGATTAGCCCATAGGGAAATGTCTCCTCTTTGCCCTTGTGTTCACACATGGGGGATGGTTCATATGTCTAGTTTCTAGTAAACAAAGCCTTCAGCTATGAATGAATGAATGAATGAAAAAATTTATATAGCGCGGCACATGCGAACTGAATCGCCTCTGGGCGCTTGTTGTTTGTGTCTCATGCCTATCAGAAAAGCAGGGTTTTGATCTGCCTTCTGAAGGACAGGTGGTTTTGCTCCAACCGAATGCTGGTTGGTAAAGCATTCCAAAGCCTGGGGCCCTGGAAAGCAAACCTTCTTTCTCCTTTGGACTTGTATTTGGTTTTAGGAACCTTGACCAGATTTTGGTCGGTGGATCGCAGAATGCGGTTGCAATTGTGCGGTTTGATCTTGTCGCATAGATATCTAGGAGCCTTCCCATGGATGCACTTATGTGTCAGGCAGAGTGCTTTAAATGCAATTCTGTCTTTCACTGGCAACCAGTGAAGGGATCTCAATGAAGGTGAGATTGATTCCCAAGATTTTTTCCCAGTCACCAGTCTAGCGGCCGTATTCTGTACGACTTGAAGACGAGCGATTTGGTACTTGGGTAGCCCGAGATAAAGGGCATTTGCATAGTCCAGTCTGGAATTCACGATTGTTCCCACCACGACTGCTACGTCTTCTTTGGGGATAAATGGAATCAGTCTGCGTAGTAGGCGCATCAAATGGTGCGCCCCGCTGACTACTGACCCTATTTGTGCGTCCATTGTCATGAAGGTGTCAAACGTGACTCCCAGACTTTTGACTTTGGAGCTAGGGGAGATGATTTGTCCCAGGATGGGAGATGGTGTCCAGTTTGTTGTCGGTTGTTTCTTCCAACTGGCATCGAAGATAAAGAGTTCAGTTTTAGCGCTATTGAGTTTGAGATAACTCTTAGTCATCCAGTTTTCTATTGAAGAGAGACATTTCTCTAATCTGAGATGATGATCCTTTTTATGGCAGATGCGAAAATACAACTGCGTGTCGTCTGCATAAGAGTGATAGAGTAGTTCTTGGCTACCGATAATATCAAAGAGAGGACGAAGATAGATATTAAACAGCACCGGTGATAGGGGGGATCCTTGGGGGACCCCACATGGCACCGTGCGTTTTTCTGAGGTGAAGGATCCCAGTTTCACTGTTTGTGATCGGTTTCCGAGAAAAGAGGAGAACCATGGTAAGGCATCTTCTGAGACTCCGGCGACTTCTGTTAGTCGTCTCAGTAGCAATTTATGGTCTACTGTGTCAAAAGCTGCGCTTAGGTCCAGCAGAACCAGGAGACACGATTCTCCTTCGTCTGCGGCCTCGAGCGCATCGTCCCATATTTTCAGTAAGGCCGTTTCTGTACCGTGTCCGGGACGGAACCCGGATTGAAATGGATCGAGTAGGTTGTGGGTGTCCAGATGCTGTTGCAGCTGATTTACCACCACTTTCTCCATTATCTTGGACAGAGCATTTAGACCTGTTATGGGACGGCGGTGAGTTGGGTCCATAGGATCCAAATTAGGTTTTTTCAAGATCGGCAGGATTGTGCCCTCTTTCAGCAGGGAAGGCACTATGCCTTCCTTAAATGACTGATTTATAAGCTGCGTGATCGGAGGCGCCAGGATGTCGGCACATTCCTTCAGTAGCTTGGTGGGAATGATGTCATTGGGTGCTGTGCTGTTGCGCAGTGCACCAATGAATTTTTTTGTGGTATCGATGGAGATGGGTTCCAAAGTGAACTTAGTTGATTGTAGAGGCGTTCCGTCGGTGTATTGATTGAAGAGGGGGCTGAGTGGAGTATTGTTTTGCCGAATACTTACCCGAATTTTTTCAATTTTGTTGATGAAGAAATCCGAATAGTTCATTGCAGAACTCTTGGGTGTCTGAAGTGGGAACTTCAAGACATCCCGGATTCATGGTCTGGGTGACCATCCTGAAGAGTTCGCGTGGGCGATTCCTTGCGCTGTTAATTACCATAGAAAAGTGCAGTTTTTTGGCTTTGAAAATTTCCTTGTGATATCGTGTTGTTACTGCTTTGTAGAAGTTGAGGCGGTCTTCTGAAGGACTTCTTTTCCAGGCGGCTTCCGCCCTTCTGCGCTCTTGCTTCAATAGCGACAGCTGGTTATTGAACCAGCTGGACTTTTTTGCCCGGCTGCGGAGTTTGCGCTTTGGTGCTGCTAAGTCGGCTGACTGTAGCAGAGCTGCATTTATGGCATCCAAAGTATCTGAGGCTGCTAGCTGAGGAGGAATAGCCCCAATTCGGTTTCCCAGGGTAGATCTGAAGAGTTCCGAGTGGAGCTTCTTCTGAGATCTAGCCCAGTGTGTTGTCACCGGCTTGGGTACTTTCATGACTAGTGAAGTTCTGGGAATTATGAAGCTAATTGCATGGTGGTCTGTCCATGGCAAAGGTTCATTTCCCAAAATGTTTATTTTCAGATTTTGTCTGAAAATTAGGTCGAGTGTGTGACCTGAGGCATGCGTGGGACCGCATACAAGTTGCTGAAGTCCTAATCCTTCCAGGTGGTCGATGCAGGCCTCCGCGATGGGATCCTGTGAGGAGTTGGCCCACAAATTGAAATCCCCGAGCAGCAAAAGATGATTGCTGTTAAGGGAGTAAGTGGAAATGAACTCCGTTAATGCTGGAATCAACTGCGATTTGGGCCCAGGGGGCCTGTAGCAGAGGAGAATGTGAACGGTCTCCTGAGAGTGAGCTTGAAGTTGAAGCGTAAGGGTTTCCATAAAAGGTAGAGGATTTTGAAGGACCGGTTTAGTGATTGCAATATGCGACTTATGAATCACCGCCAGGCCTCCTCCTCTTTGCCCTATTCTATTTTCCGTTAGGATGCGATAATTTTCTGGCACCAATTCTCCGAGAATGGTGTTGCAGTCGTCTGACAGCCAACTTTCTGTAATAAAGAGGCAGTCTAGATCGTTTTGTAGTAAGAAATCATGGATTTCTGAGCGGTGTTTAACTGCCGATCTAGTGTTAAGCAACGCACATGATATGTGCTTGAGCTGTGTTGAATGGTTGAAATTTTTGATGATCGATCGTCGATCGATTCTCAAAAGTTGATCCGATTTTAAGGCTTTTGTGGTGACGGCAGGTAATATTGTTGCGAATTGTCTCAGACCCCAAATGGTTTCCGCAGAGTATCTCAATTTAACCATTGTTGCCAGTCACCGTGAGGGGGGGTGCGGGTGTTTGGTGAGAGAGGATTCAGGGAATCCTCGCTCTCAGCAATCCTTGGTCCAGAGGAAGGCAAAAAAACCCTGGGCAAGCTGGCCAATGTGCTGCGGCAGGGAAAAAAATTCCTTCCTGATCCCTAAAGGCGATCGGCTCAAGCCCTGGATCAAAGATTGATGACTTAATGAGGGGAAAAGGGGGGGGGGATGCTGGGTGTCACTGTTGCTGGGGTGCACCAAGATGGCCGCCAGGCAAAGACACAGGACCCAGGCTGGGGGAGCAATCAGGTAGGTAAGAAAATGATTCCACCGATCTGGTTGCTAATAGGGGGGGTGGAGGGGACCTCTAGGGGTGCAGGGGCGATAAACAACGAAAACTGCACTGTTGGTGGTAGGTGCAGGGAGAAACGGTCGGAGCGCCGGTAGGCCGCGGCTGAAGCCGCGGACTTTCCTGAGGCGCGGCGGCCGCGAAAAGTAGCAGGCTGGCGCGGGCGTGTAAAAACGCCAAAAAGCGCCGAAAATACACCCAGGGGGGGTGTCTGGGGGCAACCACAATCGTGGGTGGCCGTGCGAGAGAGGATGCCGAGAAAAATAGAGAGCCGCAGTGTGGGGTCTGTGTGACGGCTGCCCTGAAAAGGACGGCCGTCAGTGGTTCCCCAAGATGGTAGGCCCTGAGAGAACAGGGTCTTACCTGCGGAGCAGGAAGGAGTCCACGAGGAGAGGAGAGAGCTGGATTCCTGGTTCCTAGGTTCCTGGTTCCTAGGAGCTGTTTCTTGTGCAGCACAGGTAATGGAAAGTCTGCCTAGTCTGCCTAGTTTCTGACTGCCAGGTCTGGGTGGGAGCAGGCTCGTAAGCGGAAGGTCCGAAGCACCCTACTCCACCTCTGACACTGACTGACTGACTGACTGAACCAGCTATGTTCTATATCTTTTAAGAAGGGGTCAATAATTTTGCTGAATACCACAAATACATATTTTTAGACTGAAGATAGTCTAAAAACCTTTTTGGAGAGCTGACTGTCTGTCTTAAAGTTGAAGAAACAAAAATGACCTGAAACGTTTCTCAAATTATAGACAGTTGGGATTTATCTTTGATACATTACAGTTAAGACTTGTATTAATGACAACAAAAATGTAGTCATCTCTAAGGCCTCGTACACACAACCGAACATGTTTGCTGAAACTGGTCCGCGGACCAGTTTCCGCGGACATGTTCGGTCGTCTGTACGGCCGACCGGACCGGATTCCCGGCCGAGCGGACAGGTTTCCAGCGGACAAATGTTTCTTAGCATGCTAAGAAACATGTCCGCTGGAAGCCTGTCCGTCGGACATGTTCGGTCATCTGTATGACTCACCGGACATGTCCGCTCGGCCGAAAGCCCTCACATGCGTCGAAGTGATTCGACGCATGCGTGGAAGCATTGACATTCCAGGGTCGCGCACGTCATCGTCGCAGCCACGGCGTGGCCACGTCACAGCGTATCCTGTCCGCGGGGAATTTGGTCTGATGGTGTGTACAGCCATCAGACCAAATGATCCCACCGAACATGTCCGATGAAAACGGTCCGCGGACCGTTTTCATCGGACATGTTTGCCCGTGTGTACGAGGCCTAAGAAATAGTGCCACATCCAATTAATGAATCGAGAAACAAAAGGGAGGTCCCCTAGTGAACTTTAAAGTCCACTAGGGGATCTCCCTTTTGTTTCTCGGTTAAGACTTGTATGTTCTGTTTTCCCTTCAAAGGAAATGGTCAGTGTTGCATTAAAGTACACTGTGTATGCCAAAAATACACAGGAACAGGACTGTGTTGAATGTAGGATTTAGGAGGCTCGGGGGCCAAAACACGGTTCTCCATGGGTCAGTGGCCTGTAACAGCAAAGGCCATGTGATGCTTTAAAACAAACAGTAGTTAGAACATTCACTTAAATCAAACCTAGTAATAGGTTCACTTTAATGGTGGCTTCATCAGTTGCTTGTACTTTCCTTTTGTCCCTCGTCAAGAGCAAAAAAAAGACACATAGTATTTCCAGATATGGAGAAACATGTTACTCACTAACCTACCTCCCATGTGACATTGCTGATTTTAGGCGACTGGTTTGCAGCTTACACTGGGCATTCTTTCTTTGCTTCTGGAAGATGAATGTAGCAATGGGGAAGCAAAGCAAAAGGTAAATATGTGCAACTGGTGGCTCTTTTGCCTTCAGCCTTACACTCTTGTGTGAATACACTTTGCCAAATTTCTAAGATGAGCCTCCTCTCTGTACACATTTTCAGGATTATCCTGCTTAAATGCTGGTCAGCAGAACTCCCTTGCAACAAATGCCCTAAAGCGGAGCTCCACCCTAAAGTGGAACTTCCGCTCATCGGAACCCTCTAAAGACAGGTATTTGCACCCACTTCCGGCTACACAGTCTGCGGGTAGACTGCAGGCAGGACGTCAGATCCCATTCCCCCCCCCCCCCGTTGTGTTCTGGGAAACACACAGCTCCCAGAACACAGCGGGAACCAGTCAGCACAGTGCAGCGCGACTCGCGCATGCGCCGTAGGGCTCCGGGCAGTCAAGATGGAGCGCTTCACTTCCTGGTTCCCTCACCGAGGATATCGGTGGGGGCAGCGGAGTGAAGAGCGATCGCGCGTCCTATGCTGCGGACGGCGCTGGACTCCAGGACAGGTAAGTGTGCTGATATTAAAAGTCAGCAGCTGCAGTATTTGTAGCTGCTGGCTTTTAATATTATTTTTTTCGGCGGACATTTGGTCCCTCCTTGGATAAGTATATCAAGGAGGTCATGGGGAGTAATGGGGAGTATTGCCGCGTATACACGATCGGGTTTTTGCCCGGCCAAATCACATGTTCTATATCTAAACTCCGATGGAATTCATCGGAATTTCCAATGAAAAATCTCTGATGGGGCTACACACGATCGGAAAATCAGATGGAAAAAGTCCATTAGACTTTTTCCATCGGAAATTCCGATCGTGTGTACGGGGCATTAGAATACACTCTTCCCCCAGAAGAAAAAGCCTGGAGCCTCTATCATTAGGTCCTCTACTTTTGTACATATGTTTGTATCAAGTCTTCCAAACCAGCCAAAGCCTCCTCACTGTGATGGGAAGTCTCTATAGCTTAAACTGGGAGGATGTCTGTCTGCTAGTCTAAGAACATTTTAGATACCTGGGTCCAGAATTTTGTTTCCAAGGGCTTCAAACCAGAGCTTCACACTCTGCCTACTCCCCATTTCATGCTCCCCCACTTGTCTTCTTCCCCAGCAAACCAAATGTATCTGTTGGCTGCTGCCCAGCAGCTCTTGGATCAAGGGGCCATTACCACTGTACCAACAGAAGAACACTTTCAAGGTTTCTACTCATATCGTGGTTTGTGGTTCCCAAACCAAAATTCCGTGCCTTCTTCTGGGGGATTCTCTGTCCTCTATGGACTTCTGGAATGCCAATTTGCAGATTGCCTTATCAACTTGATCAGTGTTTTGCTGTGGGAGGTAAGCATTACCAATTTGTTAGCCTTATTTTGGCCTGTCCACTGCCCCCTGGGTTTTCATCAACATGCTTTCCCCAGTTTTGGCTCTGCTCCATTCTCAAGAGATTACCATTGTTGGGTACCTGGATGATATCCTGGTAAAGTACCAGTCCTCCCTGACCCTGTCAGCCTACATCTAACATATAGTACAGGCTTTGCCGAGTTTTAGTTTGATCCTCAACCTGAAGAAGTAATTGCTTCTCACAGACTGGAGCAGATGGGTCTGCCACTGGACACAACCTTGTCCAGAACCCTTCTGCCTCAGGAAAACTTCTGTTCTATTGTTCTCTGGGCTCAAAATAAAGTCTTGATTTGTACATGCATGTGGGTCTTGGGTCTCATGATTGTCTCCTTCAAAGTTGTATAGTATGGCTAGTTTCACTCAGGAATGCTGCAAATCATCTTTCTGGCTGTGTGGAACATTTTGGACTGCTCCATGCATCTGACCCCCAATGTCAGATGCTCGTTAGCATGGTGGATTTCCATACCAGTGCTGGGGTTACGGAACCCCTTTCCTCCTGACTCGTGAAAGGTTCTCATGACAGCTTCCAGCATATCAAGCTGGGGAGCAGTCCTGAACACCTTACTGATAAGAGGGGACATGGTCATCTGACTTTCCAATTAACATTCTGGAACTCAGGGCAAGTCAGCTGTCCCTTCAAAGCTGGACTCCTTGCAGGGGAGGGCTGGTAGGGGGGGGGCAGGGTGGAACTCTCCCCCCCCGTGCTGGTGACACTATGCACAGCCACCGGCCGCCACTACCAAATACTGTATTCGCAGAGCAGGAATATGCCTGCTGCAGCTCTCTTAACACAGGTCACGGACGCTGCTCACCTCCCACTGTGCAGCCGTGCCTGTGTCAGCTCCAAGGTAGATGGCTGCAGACCTGAGCTTCGACTTGTCTCACACATAGCTCAGCCTCAGCACACACCAGCGCTGACATCCCCTTCTCTCTCTGCACAGACATGAGGAGAGATAGAGCTCATCTGCTCCTCCTCCTTCTGAGTCTGCCTGCCCACACTCCCCGGGCATGTGTGGGCACTGGACAGGAAGTTTGAACCCAAAAAAGCATCAGACAGCCTGCCTGTGCCTCAGCCTCCATCCTGGTAAGCTCATCCTCTCTAGTCTCTCTTGCCTCCCAGTGTATAAAAAGGGGTGCTCTGTGGACTTTGTTAAAGGGGAGGGGGGGCAGGCTTTGGTGAGCAGAGAACCTCTTTACACAATAGTCCACCGCATGCACCCTTAAATCAAGTTTCCCAGAACACCCCTTACATCAGATCTGATGTATATGGGGTCTGTGCGGACTCTGATGTATATGGGGTCCGTGCGGACTCTGATGTATATGGGAGGCTCTATGCGGACTATGATGTAAGGGGAGGCGCTGTGCGGACTCTGATGTAAGGGGAGACGCTGTGCGGACTCTGATGTAAGGGGAGGCGCTGTGCGGACTCTGATGTAAGGGGAGGCACTGTGCGGACTCTGATGTAAGGGGGGCCTATGTGCGGCCTCTGATGTAAGGGGGTCTCTGTGCGGACTCTGATGTAAGGGGGTCTCTGTGCGGACTCTGATGTAAGGGGGTCTCTGTGCGGACTCTGATGTAAGGGAGCCTCTGTGCGGACTCTGATGTAAGGGGAGGCTCTGTGCGGACTCTTGTGGTCATAAAAAATCTTAGACTGTTTTCCTTGATCCATCACTTTTCCACGCTCTATGGGCCACTTGACTGGACTTGCCCCCCAGGCCTAAGGCTGCCAGCCCTCCCCTGACTCCTTGATTGTGAGGACACTTGATGAGAATCTAGCCAGAAAACTCTATGGCCTATATTAATCACCCAGGAGGCACCACAAGTCATGCTGCTCCATGGGAACTTGACTTGATCCTTTTTAAGAGGATTGTGAAGAAAAAATGGACTTTGTAGGCACTACATAACAAGGTATTTTTAATATTACATAAATATATACAAAATGTGTACTAGATGCAAATCAATTATTCACTTGATCCTTTTTAACCCATAGACTTGAAGGGGCATTCATTTAGGTACCAGCCAACATTTTGAAGAGCAGCTGTGTCAATGGTTGCTGTTAACACTTGTCGAAGTGCATCCTCCGGCTGGCTTTGTGAAAGATTGGAATTAAGTTGAGTGGGGTAAAAAAAAGTCTTTCGCTTCGGATTGCCAAATTTGTGCCTGTACAGTGGTAACTTAATGGAGCTCTGTATAAGCAGATCCTATCAGTCTATAATAGTTCTGTATTATGCATAAAACCCTCTGCCCCCCATTCACTCACCGCCTCAGGCTGTATTATGTATAAGACCCTATACGACCCTCTGATCCCAATAGCTGTTAACTCTATGCCCCCAACTCTCAGCAGTCTATAGCAGCTCTGTATTATATGTAAGCCCCTCTGACCTGAGAGCTTTGTTCTCAACAAGCCACTCTTAACCCATCAGTCTACAGCAGCTCTGTATTACAGATAGCTAAGTAGGAGCTCTTTTCTCCTGAGAAGTCAATTTTACATAAATGCTATGCACAAGGTCTTCTGCCCCCATAGAAGCTTTGCATTATTCAAGGCCCTTGCCCTATGCAGTCTGTGGCACTGCTGTAGTAAGGTCCCCTGAAGCAACTCTAAACTACATGTAACCCCATCTTTTCCCAGCAGTCTACAGTGGCTCTGTGTGATGTAAAATATGTGCCCTATGGCATCTGTAACACCAAGCAGTTTAAGGTTAGTGCAATTTTTCATTTATGATAAAACATCCATTTAAATTCTATCCAACACAGATTGAATAAAGCGACTCCTACTGAAATAGCCAAAATTGAATTCCATGGGTGACCCTGTTGGCAACACTAGATTAAAAAAAAAAATGTAATTGAATTTTTTTTGAAGAAGCTGAGCGGAAAATATTCAGCCAAACAGAATCTAGTGCAGGCATTGTTTGGGTACACTGACCAGGGCTGTCTTAATGAGAGGGCACACCTGGGCACTGCCCAGGGGCCCCAGCTGCATGGGGGGCCCCTGCACTTCCCCTAAAGCAGCTGGTCCTTGAGCCCACGCTGCCCTGAAATTGGGGGCCCCATTATGGCACTGAGAGTGATAGATGCAAAGGGGAGGCAGTCTGCCTCCTACCTACCTAACCGCTTAACGACCGGCGCATGTATATGTATGTCCACAGAATGGCACGTACAGGCATATGGGCGTACATGTACGTCCCCGCCTTTCCGCAGGTCGGGGGACCCCCCCCCCGGTACATGCGGCGGTCCGAAATCGTCGGGGAGCGATCCGGGATGAGGGCGCGGCTATTCGTTTCTAGCCGCCCCCCTCGCGATCGCTCCCAGGAGCTGAAGAACGGGGAGAGCCGTATGTAAACACGGCTTCCCCGTGCTTCAATGTGGCGGCTGCATCGATTGTGTCATCCCTTTTATAGGGAGACACAATCGATGACGTCAGACCTACAGCCACACCACCCTACAGTTGTAAACACACACTAGGTGAAGCATAACTCCTTCAGCGCCCCCTGTGGTTAACTCCCAAACTGCAACTGTCATTTTCACAATAAACAATGCAATTTAAATGCATTTTTTGCTGTGAAAATGACAATGGTCCCAAAAATGTGTCAAAATTGTCTGAAGTGTCCGCCATAATGTCGCAGTCACGAAAAAAATCGCTGATCCTCGCCATTAGTAGTAAAAAAATAATAATAATAAAAATGCAATAAAACTATCCCCTATTTTGTAAACGCTATAAATTTTGCGCAAACCAATCGATAAACGCTTATTGCGATTTTTTTTTTACCAAAAATAGGTAGAAGAATACGTATCGGCCTAAACTGAGGAAAAAAAAATGTATATATGTTTTTGGGGGATATTTATTATAGCAAAAAGTAAAAAATATTGATTTTTTTTTCAAAATTGTTGCTCTATTTTTGTTTATAGCGCAAAAAATAAAAACTGCAGAGGTGATCAAATACCACCAAAAGAAAGCTCTATTTGTGGGGAAAAAAGGACGTAAATTTTGTTTGGAAGCCACGTCGCATGACCGCGCAATTGTCTGTTAAAGCGATGCAGTGCCGAATCGCAAAACCTGGCCTGGGCATTTAGCTGCCTAAAGGTCCGGGGCTTAAGTAGTTAATGTCTGTTTACCTGCACTGTCATCAGTATAGGGGCCCCAGAGCATTACTTTGCCCAGGGGCCCATGATGCTATTAAGACGGCCCTGACACTGACAGCCATGTAATTCGGGTGTAATGATACCTCTGTACAGTTTTTAAGCCTCATACCCCTATAACACCTTTACACTATATGGTAGCCCCACCAACCCTTGCAGTTTTATAACAGCTCTGTACAATCTTTAAGCTTTTTTTTCAGCGGGAACGCGGGGGGAACGCAGTTCCAACACCTCTAGCACTGGATATATGTAATGGCAAGGGGTGCTGGGATATACTGGAGGATCTATTGATGCTAACTGCTGGAAGGGGTCTATAGTTGGGAGGGTCTGTTTTTGCTGGTGGGTGATCTATTGTTGAGGAAGGTGTCTATTGTTACTGGCTGCTGAAGGGTATATTGATGTTGGCTGCTAGGAGATATATTTTTGCCAGAGTGGGTCTATTGTTTTAGTGGGAGCATCTATTGTTGCTGTGGGATCTATTGTTGGTGTCGAGGTCTGTAATTGCTGGAGATATCTATTTTACTGCTTTTCTTGTTATAATTGACACATTCCAAACAAATTACTTGGCACCAAAAAAAAAAAAAAGATACTTTGTTCTGTATTTTCTAAAATCGGTGGACTGGGAGGTGGCTAGGGGTTGGTACCAAGGGATGTGCTCAAAGGTTGGTAGGGGGCAGAGACAAGGGGTGACTCGAAAGGGGGAGTGCCTGCACCTATTCTCTGAGAAAAAAAGCCCTGCCCCCTATAGTACCTATATTCTATCTATAAGCTCAACCTTTGTGCTGAGCAGTTTTATATTAGCTCTGTGTTGTCTATAAGCCTCATCCACCCTAAAGTAGCTGCATGCTATATAGAAGCTTCTCTACTCCTAGAAGTCTTATATAAGCTCTGTATTATCTACAAGCCTCATACCCCCTATAGGCGCTGTACTCCACATAAAAGTTTCTCAAACCCTTGCAGTCTTATAACAGTTCTGAACCCTTTATAATCTCCATACCCCCTAGAGAGGTATTATTATTATTATTATTATACAGGGTTTATAAAGCGCCAACAGTTTGCGCAGTGCTTTACAACAAGGGGGCAGATGGTATACTTACAATACAAATCAACAGGGCCGATCCTAGGGTCACAGACGCCTGGGTGCAGGAATATTTCTGGCGCCCCCACATGGGCGTGGTCATTTTACTAACTCCTCCCCTTTACACATGTTTCTATGGCTACGACTCAAACACAGAGATGCTCCCCTAAGAAGTCTTCATTAGTGTCCCCCATTAGAGTCCCCCCCAGCAGGTGTCCCCCATCAGAGCCCCCCACAGCAGGTGTCCCCCATCAGAGCCCCCCACAGCAGGTGTCCTCCATTAGAGCCCCCCACAGCAGGTGTCCCCCATCAGAGCCCCCCAGCAGTTGCTCCCCACAGCAGTTGCCCCCCACAGCAGGTGTCCCCCATCAGAGCCCCCCACATCAGGTGTCCCCATAGATCAGTACTTGTCCAATAGATCGCTGTAGCTCGGGCGCGCTGGGAGCAGAAGTACATTACAGGGGGCGGGGCATACGTGGCATCTTTGGTTACTCGGAGAGCATTTCTGGGAGTGCACGGGATGATTGGCAGCAGCTATGGCCAACCCAGAAGCCTCTCATAACACCGCCTATGGGAGAAGAGCCGACACACGCAGAGGGGGCGGGGCAGACAGGAGACTGCTCAATGCACACCGGACAGAATTAATTAGTGGAGCCTAGTGCCGGAACGTGTGCAAGCGGGATGGGGAACCGCAGCACCCGCTACATGCGCTCTGCCTCTGGACACAGACAAGGAGGAGGGAGGGGAGCACTTGGAGCTTCAGCGCCCCCACCTCTGCGGCGCCTGGGTGCGGAGCACCACGTGCACCCTGCCTAGGATCGGCAAATCAGTACAGGAGGGATCAGAGGGCCCTGCTCTTTAGTGCTTATAATCTAGAATGGAGGGTGAAGTGGGTAGTATAGGCTTCTCTGAAGAGAAGGGTTTTCAAGGATCATCTTAAAGCTAACAGTAACAGAGTAGGAGATGATCGGATACAGATTGGGGTAAGGCATTCCATAGGATTGGAGAGGCTCTGGAAAAGTCCTGGAGGCGAGCATGGGAGGAGGTGATGAGAGAGCTAGAGAGCAGGCGGTCTTGAGAGAAACGAAGAGAACGAGTAGGTTGGTGTTTAGAGACTCGGCTAGTAATGTACCTGGGGGCTTTGTAAGTAGTTATTAGTATTTTGAATTTAATTAGTTGGGTGAGCGGAAGCCAGTGGAGGGATTGACAGAGAGGAGTAGCAGACACAGAGCGCTTGGTAAAGTGGAAGAGTCTCGCAGCAGCATTCATGATGGATTGAAGGGGTGATAGACTATGTAGAGGTAATCCAGTGAGAAGGGAGTTGCAGTAGTCGAGGCGAGAGATGACCAGGGAGTGAATTAAGAGCTTTGTTGTGTCATTGGTTAGATAATCCCCATGCCTCACCCTATTAGATGGTAAGCTCTTATGAGCAGGGCCCTCTTAACCCTCTTGTATTTTACTGTATTGCAACTGTACTGTCTCCCTTTTATATTGTAAAGCGCTGTGTAGACTCTTGGTGCTATAAAAATCCTGTATAATAATACAAATAATAGAGAGACTCTATACAATTTACAAGACCCTCTACTTCCTGCAGTCTAACATCAGGTCTATATTATCTACAGGCCCTCTGTCTCCTATAGTGGCTATCTAAAATATATAAGCACTGTCCTATATAGTGACTGTATACTATATATAAGCCCTGCACTCTATACAGCAGTTCTGTATTATCTCGAAGCCCCTAGCCCCCTATGCAGACTGTATGCTATATGGAATCCTCACTACCCCCTGGTCTCTATACAGCAGATCTGGTTTTTCACTAAGCCCCATACTCTCTACTGAGACTGTACAGGATATAGAACCTCTTTCTCCACTGCACTCTGTGGGCCGGATTCAGAAAGAGATACGGCGGCGTATCTCCTGATACGCCGTCGTATCTCTGAGTTCGGCCGGTCGTATCTATGCGACTGATTCAGAGAATCAGTTACGCATAGATATCCCTAAGATCCGCCAGGTGTAAGTGCACCGTCGGATCTTAGGCTGCAATTTCAGGCTGGCTGCTAGGTGGCGCTTCCGTATTTTTACGCGAGGAATATGCAAATGAGTATTTACGCCGTTTGCGTTCGGCTTTTTCCGGCGTATAGTTACCCCTGCTATATGAGGGGTAGCTAATGTTAAGTATGGCCGTCGTTCCCACGCCAAGTTTTGAATTTTTAACGTCCTTTGCGTAAGTAGTTCGCGAATACGGCTGGACGTAATTTACGTTCACGTCGAAACCAATGACGTCCTTGCAACGTCATTTAGAGCAATGCACACTGGGATATTTTACAAACAGCGCATGCGCCGTTCCAAAAAAACGTAAAAAACGCGGGGTCAAGACACATTTGAATAAAACACGCCCCCTACATCACCATTTGAATTGCGTGGCCTTACGCCGCAACACATACGTTACGCCGCCGTAACTAGGGGCGCAAGTTATTTCTGAATAAAGAACTCGCGCCTAAAGTTAGAGCGGCGTAACGTATCTCAGATACGTTATGCCGGTTGGACAGATACGCCAATGTATCTGAATCCAGCCCTGTATATCAGTTTTGTAGTATCTATCAACCCCTGAGAGCTGCACTATTCTGGCTAAAATGAGAATCACAAGATTTTTGCTTAGAAGATAGATCATGATTCTCGCAGCATAACATCATCTTTCACATTAGCCGCTTCCATACAGGGCACTTACGCACCTTCCTGTCCAAGCCGATTTTCAGCTTTCAGCACTGTCGCAATTTGAATGACAATTGCGCGGTCATGCTACACTGTACCCAAATGAAATTTTTATCATTTTGTTCACAGAAATAGAGCTTTCGTTTGGTGGTATTTGATCGCCTTTGCAATTTTTATTTTTTGCGCAACAACTAAAAAAATACCGATTTTTTTTTAAAAAATAAAGTTTTTATTTTTTTCTGTTAATTGTTTTGGGAAATAAGTATGTTTTCTTCTTCAATTACGGGCACTTATATGGCTGCACTGATGGGCACCGATGAGCTGGCACCAATGAGGTGGCACTGATGGTCACTAATAGGCGGCACTGATAGGCGGTGCTGGTATGCGGCACTGATGGGCACTCATAGGCGGCACTGATGGGCACTCATAGGCGGCACTGATGGGCACTTATGGGTGGCACTGATGGGCACTTATGGGTGGCACTGATAGGTGGCACAGATGGACACTGGTGGCCACTGATAGGTGGGCACTGATGGGCATAGATGGGCACTGAGAGGTAGCACTGATGGACACTAAGGGGTGGCACTGATACTGATGGTGGTATTGCTGGGCATCACTTTTTTTTGTGTTGTACCCATGTTGCCAGTCAGTGCCCATTTTTGGGCACTGATTGGCATCTATTGTGAAGATTTTTTTGTGGATGGCCATGGGGTACATACCTGGCCATCCACATGTTGCCCCCTTCCCTGGTGGCTTCCCTGGCGGCCCAGTGTGGGCATCCACGGGGGGGCTATGCTGATAAACAATCAGCATATACCCCCCCCCCCCTGTCAGGAGAGCCGCCGATCGATGGCTCTTCCTGTTTACCCTGATCGCCGTGCTGCGTGCCCCCACGGGCTCGCGCTGGCATGTTATCCTGCTGGACATCAATAGACGTCCAGTCAGGATAACTGAACCACTTCCCGGACGTCACTTGTCTATTGACTGGGCGGGAAGTGGTTAAAACAAAAAACATTGTGCTAACTTTACTGTTTCGTTTTTTTCTTATTATAATTCATGATTGAAGTGTATTTTTTCCCCAAAAATTGCGTTTGAAAGACCGCTGGGCAAATACAGTGTGACAAAAGATATTGCATTAATTGCCATTTTATTCCAAAGGGGGTCTTTGCTAAAATATATATAATGTTTGGGGGTTCCAAGTAATTTTCTAGCAAAAAACATTGCTTTTAACTTAAAGCGGTGGTTCACCCTAATAAAACATTTTTTTTTTTTATAGCATTAAATTAGGCATAGTAGCGCGAGCTACAGTATGCCTGTATTGATTTTTTTAGCCCGGTACTCACTGTGCAATCGTATATAGAAGATTCCGACTCCCCGCGGGGAATGGGCGTTCCTATCAAGAGGGAGGATGATTGACGGCCGGCTATGGCACGTCACGCTTCTCCGGAAATAGCCGAAATAGGACTTGCCGCTTCACGGCGCCTGCGCATAGTCTGTGCGCAGGCGCCGTATAGCGCCGTGAAGAGCCGAGACCTGTTCCGGCTATCTTCGGGGAGCGTGACGTGCCATAGCCGGCCTTCAATCATCCTCCCTCTTGATAGGAACGCCCATTCCCCGCGGGGAGTCGGAATCTTCTATATACGATTGCCTCGCATGGTGGAAAGCTCCCGTGATACAGCGGTGGCCATAGCCGCCGACTGTATCACTCGGCCCCGCCCCCCGGCGCGCCGCGTCATCCGCTGTGATTGACAGCAGCGCAAGCCAATGGCTGCGCTGCTATCAATCCGCCCAGCCTAGCCAATCAACGGCCAACCAATTAGGAAGACGAGAACGCGCACGGGACTTTCGAGTGGGGAGGTAAGTAAAACGGGAGCTCGGGAGGGGGGGGGGGGGGTGGTGCTATCAGATGTTTTTTTACCTTAATGCATAGGATGCATTAAGGTAAAAAAACTTTTACCTTTACAAGTGTCAGAAACAAGTGTCAGAAAAAGTGGTTAAACTTTCTGCATTTACACACAGAAGTTTCCCTTTGAGCTAAGAAGGAAGTGTTAGTTACAATGTTTCATGTTATTAAAAACTTGTCAGACTGCCAGATTTTTTCTTTTGACAGTGAGCAGATACGTCTCTCCACTTGTTATATGAAAGAATCGGCAAACTCTGCAATAGAGATCGTCAGGGGGGGGGGGGGGGGGGGGGGGGTTGAATCGAGATCACGATTTTTTAACGATTGATTGTGAAGCTCTACTTTACACTATAGTTTTTTATCCATGTTCATTGGAAACCGCAGCTCACAAAGTTCCCAACTGGTATTCTATTTTATTACAATAATATATTCATTGATTTTGTTTAACTAATTTCTGCTTGATGATGCTTCATTATCTGTACTTATTTTAATCATATTACTGCTTTTGTTTCCAATGTACAAATTTTCTTGTACCTTGTAAAACTCAATAAAAATATTTGAAAATAAACTGTAAACGACATAGAATCTTCAATACGACCTGTGCTCTATAGGCGGCATGCCCCCTATAGTGACTGAACACCATAAAGAATCTTCACTGCTCCATACACTCTATATAGGAGCTCTTATATATAAGCCCCATGCCCAGTGCCGGCCCAAGACATTGTGCTGCCTGGGACCAAGAATAAAATGCTGCCCCCCCCCAGAAAAAAAATCACGCCAACCAAAAGGCCCCCACATTCATTATTTTATATCATGATAACTAAAGGGGACCCGTCATGGCTCTATACATGTATAAAGGAGTATAAAGAGGACCTGTCATTGCTCTATACATGTATAGGAGTATAAAGAGGACCTGTCATGGCTCTATACATGTATATAGAGGACCTGTCATTACTCTTTACATGTAAAGGAATATCAAGAGGACCTGTCATGGCTCTATAAATGTATATAGGACTATAAAGAGGACCTGTCATTACTCTTTACATGTAAAGGAATATCAAGAGGACCTGTCATGGCTCTATAGATGTATATAGGACTATAAAGAGGACCTGTCATTACTCTTTACATGTAAAGGAATATCAAGAGGACCTGTCATGGCTCTATACATGTATAAAGAAGTATAACGAGGACCTGTCATGGCTCTATACATGTATATAGAGGACCTCTCATGGCTCTATACATGTATATAGAGGACCTCTCATGGCTCTATACATGTATATAGAGGACCTGTCGAGACTCTTTACATGTAAAGGAATATCAAGAGGACCTGTCATGGCTCTATAGATGTATTTAGGACTATAAAGAGGACCTGTCATTACTCTTTACATGTAAAGGAATATCAAGAGGACCTGTCATGGCTCTATACATGTATAAAGAAGTATAACGAGGACCTGTCATGGCTCTATACATGTATATAGAGGACCTCTCATGGCTCTATACATGTATATAGAGGACCTCTCATGGCTCTATACATGTATATAGAGGACCTGTCGAGACTCTTTACATGTAAAGGAATATCAAGAGGACCTGTCATGGCTCTATAGATGTATTTAGGACTATAAAGAGGACCTGTCATTACTCTTTACATGTAAAGGAATATCAAGAGGACCTGTCATGGCTCTATACATGTATAAAGAAGTATAACGAGGACCTGTCATGGCTCTATACATGTATATAGAGGACCTCTCATGGCTCTATACATGTATATAGAGGACCTCTCATGGCTCTATACATGTATAAAGAGGACCTGTCATGACTCTATACATGTATATAGAGGACCTGTCGAGACTCTTTACATGTAAAGGAATATAAAGAGGACCTGCCATGGCTCTATATATGTATATAGGAGTATAAAGAGGACCTGTCATGACTCTATACACGTATAAAGGAGTATAACGAGGGCCTGTCATGGCTCTATAGATGTATAAAAAGGGCCTGTCATGGCTCTGTACATGCATATAGGCGTATAAAAGGACCTGCCATGGCTCTATACATGTATCCAGGAGTATAAAGGGATCTGTGAATTGCCGGCGGCCACAATGTCTTTTGCGCAAACTAATCAATGTACGCTAATTGTGTTTTTTTTTTGTACCAAAAATATGTAGAAGAATACATTTTGGCCTAAACTGAAGAAAATCGTTTATTTTTCAAAATTTTGGGGATATTTATTATAGCAAAAAGTTAAAAAATATATAGATTTATAGCACAAAAAATTAAAACACTGCAGAGGTGATCAAATATCACCAAAAGAAAGCTCTATTTGTGGGGAAAAAAGGACATCAATTTTGTTTGGGTAGCGGAACGGCTGGTGGGCATCAGTATGCTGCCCCCCTAAAAGTGCTGCCTGGTACCCATGGTACCACCCGGTCCCATCATAGGGCCGGCCCTGCCCATGCCCTCTTTAGAGACTGTACACTACATAGAATGACCCCAATACAGACTGCATACTATATAGAGTCCTTACTCCCCCTCAGCTCTGTATATTCTATGGCCCCTCTATACAGACCACACACTATATAAAGTCCTTACTCCCCTCTGCATTATAGACAGCAGCTTTGTATGATCTATGAACCACTATAGACTGCATACTATATAGACACATCTCTCCTACTGCACTATATACATTGCCTCTGTATATTCTATGACAACCCTATATAGACTCTTCTCCCGTTTGCACTATATACATCTTTTTTATCTACTAGCCCATGAGTGCTCATTCTGTGGCCCTCCAGCTGTTGCAAAACTACAAGTCCCATCATGCGGCTGCTTTTGGGAGTCATACTTGTAACTACGAGCCATGGGACTTGTAGTTCTGCAACAGTTGGAGTGCTACAGGTTGAGCACCCAACTAGCCCCTATACAGACTGTACTCTATATACCCCCCAATAATATATACATGAGCTCTGTATGCTCTTTGACCCCCCCCCCCCCAATAGAGTGTACACTATATAAACTCCTCACTCCACCCCCTGCATTCTTTACAATAGTTCTGTATAATCCCTAAACCCCTATGACTGTACACTGTATAGGCTCCTCTCCCCCCTGCACTATATACAAGACCTTTGTATGATCAATGACCCCCTATACAGGATGTACACTATACAGACTGCTCTCCCTCCTCCACTAGATACATCAGATTTGCCTACTAGCTCCTATACAGACACCTCTCCTCTCTCCCCCTGTATACAATACACACTCCTCTCTCTCACCCCTGTACACTATACACACTCCTCTCTCCCCCTGTACACTATACACACTCTCTCCTCACTCCCCCCTGTACACTATACAAACTCCTCTCTCTCACCCCTGTATACAATACACACTCCTCTCTCCCCCACCTGTACACAATACACACTCCTCTCTCCCCCACTATACACACTCTCTCCTGTACACAATACACACTCTCTCCTGTACACTATACACACTCCTCTCTCTCCCCCCTGTATACTATACACACTGCTCTCCCTCCTCCACTAGATACATCAGATTTGCCTACTAGCTCCTATACAGACACCTCTCCTCTCACCCCTGTATACAATACACACTCCTCTCTCCCCCCCCCCCCCTGTACACTATACACACTCCTCTCTCTCACCCCTGTATACAATTCACACTCCTCACTCCCCCCTGTACACTATACACACTCTCTCCTGTACACTATACACACTCTCTCCTGTACACTATACACACTCCTCTCTCCCCCACCTGTACACTATACACACTCCTCCCTCTCTCCCCCCTGTACACTATACACACTCCTCCCTCTCTCCCCCTTGTACACTATACACACTCCTCTCTCCCCCTGTACACTATACACACTCCTCTCTCTCCCTGTACACTATACACACTCTCTCCTCTACACTATACACACTCCTCACTCCCCCCTGTACACTATACACACTCCTCTATCCCCCACCTGTACACAATACACACTCCTCTCTCCCCCACCTGTACACTATACACACTCCTCTCTCCCCCATGTATACTATACACACTCTCTCCTCTCTCCCCCTTGTACACTATACACACTCTCTCCCCCTGTACACTATACACACTCCTCACTCCCCCTGTACACTATACACACTCCTCTCTCTCCTGTACACTATACACACTCCTCTCTCTCTTCTGTACACTATGCACACTCCTCTCTTCCTTCTGTACATTATACACACTCCTCCCCCCCCCCCCCCCCCTGTACACTATACACACTCCTCTCTCTCCCCATTGTACACTATACACACTCCTCTCTCCCCCCTGGAAACTATACACACTCATCTCTCCCCCCTGTACACTATACACACTCCTCTCTCCCCCTGTACACTATACACACTCCTCTCTCCCCCCTGGAAACTATAAACACTCCTCTCTCTCCCCCCTGTATACAATACACACTCCTCTCTCTCCCCCCTGTACACTATACACACTCCTCTCTCTCCCCTGGAAACTATAAACACTCCTCTCTCCCCCCTGTATACAATACACACTCCTCTCTCTCCCCCCTGTACACTATACACACTCCTCTCTCTCCCCCCTGGAAACTATACACACTCCTCTCTCTCCCCCCCTGTACACTATACACACTCCTCTCTCTCTCCCTTGTACACTATACACACTCCTCTCTCTCTCCTGTACACTATACACACTCCTCTCTCCCCCCTGTACACTATACACACTCCTCTCTCTCCCCCCTGTACAATATACACACTCCTCTCTCTCTCCTGTACACTATACACACTCCTCTCTCTCTCTCCTGTACACTATACACACTTCTCTCTCTCTCCTGTACATTATACACACTCCTCTCCCCCCCCCCTGTACACTATGCACACTCCTCTCTCTCTCTCTTCTGTACACTATACACACACTCTTCTCTTCCTTATGTACATTATACACACTCCTGTCTCTCCCCCCTCCCTTGTACACTATACACTCTCCCCCCTGTACACTATACACACTCCTCTCTCCCCCTGTACACTATACAAACTCCTCTCTCCCCCTGTACACTCTCCCCCCTGTACACTATACACACTCCTCTCTCCCCCTGTACACTATACACACTCCTCTCTCCCCCTGTACACTATACACACTCCTCTCTCCCCCCTGGAAACTATACACACTCATCTCTCTCCCCCCGTACACTATATACACACTCCTCTCTCCCCCCTGGAAACTATACACACTCCTCTCTCTCCCCCCTGTATACACACTCCTCTCTCCCCCCTGTACACTATACACACTCCTCTCTCCCCCTGTACACTATACACACTCCTCTCTCCCCCTGTACACTATACACACTCCTCTCTCCCCCTGTACACTATACACACTCCTCTCTCTCCCCCTGTACACTATACACTCTCACACTATACATACTCCTCTCTCCCCCCTGTACACTATACACACTCCTCTCTCTCTCCCGGTACACTATACACACTCCTCTCTCCCCCCTGTACACTATACACACTCCTCTCTCCCCCTGTACACTATACACACTCCTCTCTCCCCCTGTACACTATACACACTCCTCTCTCTCTCCCGGTACACTATACATACTCCTCTCTCCCCCTGTACACTATACACACTCCTCTCTCCCCCCGTACACTATACACACTCCTCTCTCTCCCCCCTGTACACTATACACACTCCTCTCTCCCCCCTGTACACTATACACACTCCTCTCTCCCCCTGTACACTATACACTCTCCTCTCTCTCCCCCCCTGTACACTATACACACTCCTCTCTCTCCCCCAGTACACTATACACTCTCCCCCTGTACACTATACACTCTCACACTATACATACTCCTCTCTCCCCCCTGTACACTATACACACACACACTTCTCTCCTATACATCTCTGCATGGTTATCATCACTTCTCTCATGTCACCCCTCCCCCCTTTTCACTGCCCGCCCCAAACTC